>NC_067477.1:104033788-104333788 GCF_947179515.1 Apodemus sylvaticus | reverse complement strand
TACAGGACTTAGACCCAGTCCTTCTATAACTGTTATAAACTGACCTGAGATGATTAAGCCTGTGAGTTGAGGGCAAATAGCAAATTCATGGCTCTGAGTTTATTGTTAGGGTATTTTCAAGATATTTAATTAGAAATAGCTGAGAGTAGTTAACGGAGAACAGTTCAGATTACTTTACATAGATAGCTGCTTTTCAAAAACATCTGAAGTCCACAGAGTGTATGTGACATTTAATGTTATTTATTCACTTGTTGTTGAGACAAATCTGCTCCCAACAGCTTCCCATTCATGGATTCAAAGTAGCAGCTGAGCATCTATATCTCCAGGTGAGGCGGTTCATTGTGGTGAGGTGGCCACTTGGCAGAATTTGCCTCTCTCTCCTCAAGACCTGTATTGTTCTTGAAAGGACACAATTTACAGGTTAGGACAGATTAGTTCTGCTGAGATAGAAGAGACTAGTACTTAATAATTCCTGTTTTTCAAATGTCCATCAGATGATCCTTGGCCAGTAGGCTGAAGATAGAGGCTCCAAATTCCTGACTTACTGGGGTTCTATAGATAGGTAGCTGTCTTTTCAATTTGTCCCAGTTCTGGAAGCTGTGTTAACCTTCCGATATATTTTCAGTTTATGTTGCTCATTCTCGGATTTTTGATGGGGTTGAAAGACTACTTAAAATCTAATATCCAACCCTTGCTATTTACATTGAGAGATTAGATTTGAGAGGATGGTTTTCAGATTGCATACAGTCCAAAGCCAGGACATAAGCCAAGTGTAGAATTGTAAGTCTTTTAAGTTAGTATAAAAGACAATGTTCTATTTTAAAGACAAATATGATGGACTGGGTGTTAGGTTGATCTTATACCTTGTAAATTACAAAATGGTAATAGTTGTGCTCAATTTATATTTGAGAGAAAATTTTTGTAGTTTATTAGAACAGAAAGGGGAAGTGTTGTGGATGGCTCTGGTAATGTCTGTATTTTGATGTTAATTCCGCTTTCCCAAGAGGGGTTGTCTGGAAGGAGAAATGAGTGACATACTATGGTGACTCCTTGTGAACCATCTCCTATTGAGTAAAAGATTCAATCCCTGCGTGAGTAGGCAGGACTTCTGGGTTGGATGGAGGAAGAGAGAAAACAGGAGAGAGTTTGGGGATTTTTGGACCAGGATAGTGAGAGAGCAAGATGGGAGCTACTAGTATCTCCCAGCTTATATGGCGAATCCACTAGGATTCGCCATCAGAGGATTTAGATTTAACATGGTTTACAAGATTGGTATTCTAGTCGTTGGACCCAGCCACTGAGTTACCATTGTTTCTGAACTAAGTCTGTGTGGTGTCTTCCATCACATGGTGGTTCAACTGGGTTCAAGAGAGAAAGGTAACAGCCTAAGATTTCACCTCATATCTGTCAGAATGTATAAGATGAAAAACTCAGGGACTACAGATCCTGGAGAGGATGTGGAGAAAGAGGAAAACTTCTCCATTGTTGGTGGGATTGCAAGTTGGTAAAACCACTCTGCAAATCAGTTTGGTGATTCCTCAGAAAATTAGACATAGTACTACCTGAGGAACCAGCTGTACCACTCCTGAGAATATACCCATAAGATGCTTCTACATGTAATAAGGACACATGCTCGACTATGTTCATAGCAGCCTTATTTATAATAGCCAGAAGCTGGAAAAAACCCAGATGTCCTTCAACAGAGGAATGGATACAGAAACTGTGGTGTATATATACACAATGGAGTATTACTCAGCTATTATGAAATTTTTAGGCAAATGAATGGAACTAGAAAGTGTCATCCTGAGTGAGTAACTGAATCACAAAAGAACGTACATGGTATGTACTCACAGATAAGTGGATGTTAACACAAAAGCTCAAAATAAATGTTACAATTCGCTGACCCCAGGAAGCTGAAGAAGAAGAAGGACTGAAGTGGGGATGCTTTGGTTCCTGTGAGAGAGTAACAAAATACTCATAGGAGCAATAAAGGAGACAAAGTATGGAGCAGAGATTGAAGGAAAGGCCACCCAGAGACTGTCCTACCTGGGGATTCATCCTATAAATAGTCACCAAACCCCGACACTATTATGGACTACAAGAAGTGCATACCAAAAGGAGCATGTCGTGGTTGCTTCCGGAGGGGCCCTGTCAGAGCCTTACACATATAGAGGCAGATGCTAGCCACCAACCATTGGACTTGGTGTGGGGTCCCCAAAGGAGGAGTTGGAGAGTGGTCCGGAGGAACTGAAGGGGTTTACAGCCCCATAAGAGAACAATGATTTTGGCTACCCAGACGCCCAGGACTTCCAGAGACTAAACCACCAACCAAGGGGTGCACATGGTCCCAGCCAAAAGTGTGGCAGAGGAAGGCCTTGCTGGGCATCAGTGGGAGGAGTGGTCCTTGATCAGGTGAAGACTCAATAGATACCCCAACAAAAGGAAATTGAGGTGAGGGGAGGTGGGAATGGGTTGGGTGGAGGGGCATATATTTGGAGGCAGGGGGTGAGAAGAGGGAGTTTTAGGTTTTGAAATGTAAATGAAGATTATATTCAATGAGAGAGGGAGGGAGGGAGGGAGGGAGGGAGAGAGAGAGAGAGAGAGAGAGAGAGAGAGAGAGAGAGAGAGAGAGAGAGAGAGAGAGAGAGAGAAGCTTGGGTGGGGGGTTTTGAACTATGGAGCTGATGTGGTAGTGATCTGCAGGTGGGAACTTAGCAAGCTGGGTTGAGAGATTTTGGAGCTCTGAGTCAGAGTCTCCATGAGATAAAAGTCTCCATAAGACCACTGGGGCGGAGAGTAGCTGGGTAAGGAGCAGAAGCTTGCTGCTCTTTTTTTTTTTTTTTTTTTTAATATTTCCTGCAACAAGTTTCCTCACCTTTTCAAGTTTTATTTCTTCTGGTTCCAATATATAAAACTCATATTTCTAGAACTTATGGTCACCCCTCACATCCCATGCCTCTCTTTTTCTATGATACATATTAATCAATTCTATTTGAAATAATCTCTTTATGGCCTGCAGTCTGCAATGGGACTGGAGAGATAACTCAGTAGTTAAAAGTGCCTCCTGCTCAAACAGAAAACCAAAGGTCACTTCCCAGCAGCTGTATCTCATGGTTTACAGCTGCCAGTGACTCCAGCTCCAAGGATCTGATGTTCTTTCTTCTGTTGGGATCCGCACATGTCACATGCATTCATACAAACATCCACATGCATAAAATTAAACTAGATTTGAAACTCCTCTATATTCTTCTCTAAGGACTTCCCTGATATTCCCACCTCTCTTAATTTCACATTCAAAGAACAATTGAATATTTATGCTGTATGATATCACCTGCCTCGTGGTAAGAGCATGTCTTACTTCAGGTCATCATCAGGCCTGAAAAAGTCTATAAATCATTTGGAAGGTGAAGCCTGTGGGATTTTATAGCTCAAGTGTGATCATGGATAAGTTACCTCATATTTCAGAGCCCTGCTTTTTCAGCTATATAAAGATGATACCAGTAGTGACCATATAAGTTTGTTTTAAGTGTTAGAAAACATGAAGTACGTATCTAGACTGATCATAGATGTCAATGCTCAAAAACATCCAGCTAGATTTAGTCATTGCTAGTGTTATCCTCAGATAATTTCTTCTTTCCACTGGAGTGGACGTTGTCACCTGCCTTTGTGCTAGGGTCAACATGTCATTGTCAGATTGAGGAATAGAACCACAGTGGTGGTTTTCATATGATTTAAAAAAAATGTTAATTCTACTCTGTCTATAAACTAATACTTTTGCTTCAGTGCTATAGGTTTTAAATTTATATAAATATTGGATTCAAAGCAACATGCAGTCATTGAAGTGTTACCTTTAACCTATAACTCCAAAATAGCACCTAGAGAAATATAACTGTTAGATCTCCTAGATCTAAGTGATAACCTAATTTTGTGGCTTTGGAAGGAAAGGAATGATCACCCCAGTCCCACTACTGCACTTGAGTTGGATCAATTAGTTTTTATGACCCCCAAAAGCTCAATGTGTATTACAATCAGATTTCTATCTTTTAAAAGCCCAGGGATGTCTTCCTCTCCTGTGGATATTTACATGACATGGAACTTTCATACTCAAGCACTAGCCCACATTGAGAAAATCAAAAATCCTTGTCATGATGTCTCTGTAGAGGGCACCCGTCTTTGGGTCCAAAGCAATGGGAACCTGCTGGCTCTGAGGCGAGAAAAAAAAATTTACACATGGTAAATGTTATTGATTTTCCTGGTCTGGAGATTAATTTAGAAAAAAGAATCTGTTATTAGTATGAAGGTGATGGGTGATGATGGAGAAAGGAAGGGGGAGGAATCGATACCAGAGAGCCCCCATTAATGTACTACAGTCACTATCATTTTGACAGGTTTACAATCAAATACTATCGATTTCTCATCAGCTTTCTCATCAGGCTTCAGAGGTGAAGCTTCTGGGTTTGGGGAAATAAATGGCTCTCTAACAGACGTTTCCAGTCTGTCATTTGCACCCAGGAATGGAAGCCAGAGATCTGCTGAGTCAGCCTTCAATTTCCCTTCTGGTTTTGTTCATTGCAGATTTGGCTTGTTGGGCTGGCAGGGAATTAGAAAGAGGGAGGGGTGTACCTTATGGAAAGAATGGCATTGCTTTCAGAATTGGACCTTTTCAAAGGCATTGCTCAGAGTACTGGATGAACACTATGCATTGGCATAAGAACACTGAAAGGGAGATCAAATATTCAAGATAGACTTGAGACAATGGAAAGGAGGAAATAAGATACAGGTATTTTTGAGCATTTCTGAGCATCTGTATGTGTCTTACCTATATCCAAGTGTCATAATCTTCAAATTCTAGATAAATTAGTTGAATTTTACAAAGGTCAATAATCTGCCCAAGGTCTCAATCTGAATCAGGTCCTAAGACTCATAGAATAATTTTCATTTTCCCACCCAAATAGTTTCCAAATAGTTTATTCTCATGCCCACTCTAGGTTATGAGCACCAAGAAACCCAATATATAATACATGAGACCTGGATGAGTTGGAGAAATCCTGGAGAAATTCTATAGCCTTTTTTCAAAAATAGCGCTGATTCCTATCTACTCTTTTGGCAGTTCCAACTCTATGTAGATTATGTTTCATATTTTGGAATTAGTGCTAAGTCTCTGGGTTGATAATGCTGCTTCTTGATGCTTTCTATATACACACAGTATAATAGGCATGGCAGGAAATGGATTTACTTTATTTTTTCTACATTTGTTGTCATCAGGCATTAATGAGGACTTCATTTCCTATTTCCTTGTCTTACCTTGTATGCTCAAGTGTATACATTCAAAGAAAAAAATTGTATAATGTATTTATTTTTGCCTGTATGTATTTGCCTATTCATATAGAAGACAGAGGTCTGCCTCCAGGGACTTCCTCAATCACTTTCCACTTTTTTTTGAGATAGGGTTTCTCACTGATAGTTCTGTAGGCTCAGCTACACTTATTGCTGGTTGGGCAGCAAGCTCTAGAAATTGTATCTCTTTCTCCCCCAGTACTGAGATTTCTACTCACTACTGTGCCTGAATGTTGGAGATCAAACTCAGATCCTTAATCTTGAGCACCAAGCACTGAGCTTTCTCCTCAGCCCCAAGAAATCTTATTGTATTCAAGTCTGTGACACTTCAAATTTGGATAGTGTTCAGAGGAAATATAAGAAACCAGCTTCTACGTTCTTAGAATGAATGTACGATTTCTGTGTCCTATAAGTACGGAGTTGTGGATGTGGGTTCAAGGAATGAGTCAACTGATGTCTGGTCTTTCCTAAACGACTGTGTGGCTACAGTTAACTGCCCTCTTCTTATGTCTGTAAATGTTGCTTCTGGCATCTGTGTATGAAGGTCTTGAGCCTTCTCATATGCACTTACCTAATATATCATTTTAATGGTCTTACACAGAATGTAAGGAAGTTTTAAAAGTTCCTATATACTAATAGGAATTTTTTTCTAGGAAACAATTTATTCTCTATGCTTATGTATATCATCATCCATCTGAATGGCAAATGAACATACAGCATAAAATAATTTTAAATCACAAATAAGGAGAATAAAATTATTGAGGTCTATGAATCACATATATAGTCAAGGGTGAGCCCTCTGTCTTGAGCAGAGACAGTGGATATCAGATGAAATTAACTCAGTGGTCATTTAATTTGCTTTTGCCAGCCAATAAACAAAAGGAGGATTTAACTGTTGGATAAATTAACTGTGGAAGGAAATTAACCACAGAATAAGCTGTTAGGAAAAGACTTCTTCAGTTTGTTTATAGATTGACACAATCACATATGCAGAGCACCTCCCTACAGCCTGACATGTAAGGGGACACCTCCTCTCCCATTTGATTCTAGTGCCAGATCATCTCTGCTTGTTTCTATATTCTTCTGAAACGTAGTTTAGAGATGTTTCAATCTCAGTGCTAGGGCTAACATTCTTGGATTCACAGGTGTGAGGTCACATGGTCTTTTTCCAAGGCTCATGGGAATTTGGAGCATATCAGAGAGACTAAAGGTGAAGGTAGGTTGGTTTGAAGTTATGGTGGATTGTGTTGGGTAAGCGGCTGCCATGATTTCATCCTCACGGTCTTGTCTTAGTTCATTGATTGTGTGAAGACAGCTCCCAGACATTCCAAGTTCTGGAATGTCTGCTGATTCTAGGAAAAGCCATCTGTCAGTTCTGTAGCTAAGTCCCTAATCTATATAGGATTATGTGAAGAGTGTGAAATTCTGCAGTTGCTTTGAATTGAAGCAGACCTAGATGTTTCTATTGGGAATTCTAAGAGGGGGCTCCACAGACTTTTCACCTCATGACGCCTTATTTAAGGACAGAAATACCAGTGAATACTTCACAGGTGTTGAGCAGGGTACCAGTTCCAATGTGGGAGTGAAGTGCACAGGCAAGTTTGCATGAATTTTGGGCTTGGGAGGAGCCAGAGTAGCTTTTCCAGACTTCATCTATAGTTGCCTGTAATGATCTTATTTCTTTTGTCCTGACCATGAATAACTGTTGGGCAAAGGATTAATGAGTTGAGGTAGAGACACAGTGGGCTGCGTCCCTACACAGTGAGCTGGTTCTTCTGCCAAAGGTACTGGACTTGTCAAGAGAAATAAACTGATTCTTTTTCTTAGCCTCAGCTTCCTTACTTCTCTATTTCCCATTCTTGAACATTCAGTAACCTGTTTGTTTAAATCCTATGAGAAGTCATCCAGGAAGGATACAAAGGATCTCCCATTTCCTGATCATGAAGCTCTAAAGAACTTATTCTCCTTGAGTTTTCCGTGAACAATATTTGATTCTATAAACTAAAATTTCCTTGGGATATTTTTCTCTTGGATGGAAACAGTTCAATAATTGTACCCATTTAGTTTATTTTCCATGTAGTCTTTTATGTGCATTGTGTGCCTGTGTATGTGTGTGCTATAGTATACACATGGACGTCAGAGGACAACTTTGGGGAGTTGGATTTCTTCTACCATGTGAGTCCCAGGGATCCATTCAGGTCCTACTGGCCCAACAACTCAGCCATACACTAATTTGTATAAGTATTTTGAAGCATGGAAAATTGGTTGTTAGTCCCCAACATCTAATGAAATTAGTAGGAAGTCATTCTATATCAAGGCTGAATTAATCAAATAAATAGGATCTGGTAATTTCTGGGACTGATTAGTAGTTTATAAGTTTTTTAAACAAGTTAAATAAAAATAAAAAAATAAAACTTTCCAAGCCAAGCCACAGATAATCTGTAGCTGCATCACATCAATAGCTCCATTGATTATATTTATAGCCTTAGTAGAATCACCAAAGTTTTTATTGAATAGAAGAAGTGTAAGTCAGAGAGATAGAGAATGACTTTTTCCATTATAAAAACTTCTCAAATAAAGGGAAGCTGAATCGGAAGCAGCCGGCACCTATAAAAATGTCTGGGATAAATTGCCGTACTCCCTCAAATAGAACCACAGTACAAATACCACTCACGCCCAAAGGGATGCCATGAAAATATAATGCACTTATGTTTGGGTGTGCATTGTGAGACAAAGCCTCAGCTTTATCTTTCTGCCTTGTCTTAGAAATCACATCTCTCTAGTTTTGTTTTGATTGCTGTGGCTTACTGTGTACCAAATGTCCCCAGCGCAGACATCCACAGATGCTGTGCCTGTGTGAACCCCAAGTTCAGTGGAAAAAAGACCACTTTAGCCAAACAGCCAGTCTCACTATTGTTTTACTATCTGCACATAAAACCTGATGGCTGCAAATGTACATTTAATTTCTTTTTAATGCTCTGAAGCACTGATATTTGATAAGATGAGATATGGGAAGGGAGTCTAATCAAACCGGTTAGTTCAATAATGTCTCCAGTCCAATCATGTTAGTCCAGGTGTCTCCTCTCAAATTCAGTCATGTCTGCACAGGAAAGAGTTAACAAGAAAGCACTATTTGACCCTCTCTTCTGGAGTACTTTTCTTCTAGTGAAGACATTCTTAGAGATGTTGCTTTGGACCCACTGTTCTCTCTGACCGGTTTCTGTCTCCTATTCTCATTTTTATGTGAATTTTCACCTGCCTTTACCTATAGCTTTCCTTTGCTTTGGCTTTTTTTCTTTGACTTAGCCCACAAAGAAATAAACATACAATGCCCTTGCTTCGTTCCCAGTTTGTGACTCAGGCAATAGTTAAATGACAGCACACAGGAACTGAACCTGGCATAGTCATCTTTGGTAAAAGACCTGAATTTCTAAAAAAGCCTTTTGAACTCAAAGATTCTGGATCAGACTCTCCCCTAGCTAGAGCCTACTGTTGTCAGTAAGGACAACAACTAGAGATGTTGCTTTGCTAGTGTTTCTCAGCTAGAATACACAGTAGCAGACATACACACCCCCGCAAAAAAAAAAAAAATAAAAATAAAAATAAAAATAAAAAAGCAGATTCTGATTTCTGATTCTGCTAGGCAGGATATGGAGACTCTATGATCAGTGACACCAGCTGCTGTCTTAACTGCAGGAAAATGGAGTCTTTTTCTTGCTTTACAGACATGTATATATACATTAGATAACTCTGTGTGTGTGTATGTGTGGTTATGCCTGTATATATACAAATAGACTTTCGTGTGGGAGTTGGAGGAATAGCATATATTAACACCCAGGTGTGAGGATTTTTTTATATATATACATATACATGATATGTATATATATATGAAAGTATTGTACATCTAATGCTGTCAGTATTTAGCAGATATTTGTAGAATGAGCAGATTAGTCCATTTATCCAATGCCATCAATATTTCTGGAAAAGTTGAATGATAGTTGGAAGCCTAGCAACTGGTAATAATATAAACAAGGCCAAGCTTCTTCTAGAATAGTCCCAAAAAAAGGGCTTGTCCCAGGATCTGCTCAGGTCCAATCCGAAAGATGGCTGCTTACTGAAGAAATCAGAATTCACCTTTTCTCCTTTCACTTTGTGCCATGCTTACTTTTTACTGCTCAGTTTTCACCACGCGGAATCACTTTCTCATTTTCATAGATACGGCTGCTGCCACCCTCACCCATGGAAGGGTGCTCAGAGCAAGGACTGACCCCCCTTCTTTTCCTGCCTAGGCCTCTGCTCCACAGAACTCTGTGAGTGTCATTTATTGAACAGCCACTCATGGTTTGTTTCTTAGTTTCTTTTTGTTTGTTTTGTTTTTTGTTTTTGTTTTTGCTAAAGGGTAAGGATAAGTAAAGAAAATTTCAATGGTGCAAATAGATGTTTAATAGTAGATACTAAACAGACTGTTTTCAGACAGCTGGATCACTGTATGAATAATTGTCTCAATGAGATGTCTTTGTCCATTCCCTTGATCCCTTACAGTGTGGGTTACAGGTTCCCACTGGAAAAACCCACATCAATCTATAGGGATTGGTTTCCTTTTTAAATGCCTCCAACCTGTGGCACCTTTGTCCCATTGCCACTGGATATGGCTGATAAGTGCTATATGATCTAACACAGAATTCTAAACTATTAGTTTTGGGGGGTGTGAGTGATTTGCTTTTCTTTGGGATCCCAATTAAGTGACTTTTTTTTGTTTGCTTTTTGTTTTGTATTTTGAGACAGGATCTCACTAGGTGGCTTTGGCTGTACATAGACAAAGTTGGGCTTGAATTCATAGAGATCTACCTGTCTCTGCCTCCTGAGTGCTGTGATTGAATGATTCTTGACATAAACTTTGCAGATGATGTAGATGATATAGTCTTGTCACAATGCCAAAAGTGGTTGTGCCTAGGACTCATAATCCCTTTTCTACCTCAGAGAGCAGATCTAAGTAGGTGTGTACATCTGAAGATGAGTGACATGTCCTGACTCTCTATCCATGTGATCTGATAACAAATCCTCACTTGTCATTTGGCCCTATGTAGACAACAATTGAGCCAAGTCCCCTTCTCTCCTCAATGTGTTGTCACTCCCAAGACAGTTAGTTGTTCTTAGCATACGATCTAGCTTGAACAAATTCAGAACAAACAAGTTCTTAAAATATATGTCATATATAAGGATTGTTCTTACGCTCTAGGCCAATGTTGTGTTAAAACCATTAGGTATATTTCCTTTCTTTAGTCAATTATTTTCCTGCCCTGCATTGACTCATGACAAGATATCTATTAAGCATACAAAGCAGGGCTTCCATTAATGTCATCCAAGACAGCAGTTGTTTATCTTCAATTGTCCCCACCAGCCATGCTTTGAATTCATAGTTTTGTCTTCAAATAGTCTTAGGCAGGCCTTCCTTCATCCCTAGGCTCTGTAAAGGGAGGAATTTGTTAAAGACACATTTCTCCTTCAACAGGGGGTGCTGAGAAAGAGATATAATCTTCCCATTTATACTAGTTGATTTCCTTCTAGCTACAACGAGATACCTGAGAGGTACCCATTAGGGAAGGAAGGGGGCTATTTGGCTGTGAGTTCAAACGTATGCATTCTGTCAGAGGGAGGAAGGCATGGTAGCAGGAGCTGGGGGAGACTGCATCCATCCTCACATAGGAAGTCACACTGCATCTATCCTCATGAAGAACATAGGAAGAAGAGCATTTCAATCTAACCTCGAGGCCCCTCCAGAGTTACCTGTTTCCTCTAGCCAGGCTCTGCCTCCCCAAATCTCCAAACTTCCCAAACATAGCCTCCAGTGGAACCAAGTGTTTAAATACATGAGTTTCTGGGGAACATTTCACATTAAACTACAATACCATCACATGCAAATTATTCTTAAGTCATGTAGTAGTTAATAGTTTTATAAAGAATATTTATAGATTTCCCTATCTGAAGAAATAAAACCACTTTAACTGAGGAAGTTCACGTGCATTGTCTCATGCAGTTAATTATCTGGGATCTGTTTAACAAGTGTAATTCTCTCCACTACCTCAAAGGAGGATTCCTCTGACGTCCCTAGAGCATGTCCCAAAGGAGGAATATTGGGAGGAAACTGCCTGCCCTTCTGCTTCTGAGGATGGCCCTGTAATTTCTCAAATTCTCTGTCCCTTTATTGGCAGTTTTGACATGACCTTATGGATGTACCTCTCAATTATCTTGAATCCATACACTGTTAAGATGCTAATAAGGGAGGGAAAAGCCATTACTTGAAGCAATGACCTCCTCCTGTAGTCTGAGGTCTGGTGGTCTGTGTGTGCACCTTTTGAGCTATATGCAAGAGGGAAGGGAGCTGAATGTCGTTATTTTAATTCTTAGAAGTTCACTGCTTAGTCACATGAAAGGATGCATCCCCCTCCCCCTTTAACAGGGGATTTAAAAATATTGAAATCATCTAAGTTGCCTTTTATAGGGCCCCATTATGTAAAGCAACATTAAAGGTGGCCAGCTGAGTATGGAGGAGGGCTAGAGCAAACCAGATACCCAGGGAACAGAAGAGGGGAGGCTTTATGAGGTTTATAAATTTCCCACCTCCATACATTTAATAAAAAGCTTGCGTCTAAATTATGAGAATGTTCTTGAGTATGAGGCATGAGGTTTTGGAACCTTTCATGTCTAAGGATATTTAAACTGCAGAATAATAACTCGACTGGAACTTCTTGCAGTGGGCAGGTAGTAAAAATGACAAGGGGCGTTCAGAAATGTTTTCATTGACCCATTCATCATCTGAAACTCTAATACAGTCAGGATTTACTGAAAGAATAACACACTCCCATATATTACATGCTGGGATGTGATAACTTTGAGTGTTCTCAGAAACTATCTCTCCAATTACATATGTTCCCTTAGAAATGCATCGAGATCGTAGGTGTTGTACTGGATGGAAGTGATTTGGGGCTGTTCTGTCCTGTAGATAATGACTTCTATGTTTCCTTCACTTTCTCTCTATACTAGCTCATGGATTAGTTATAACTCTGAATCGTGGTTATGTGGATTTTCTGAGGTTAAAGAAGGTTCTGGTGTGGTTGCCAGTGAGACAACAAAGCAGATGTCTTTGCTTGAGCAGCACATACCCAAATAAAATTCCTGTGTCAAAATTACCTAATTAATTAAACAAATCATCACATAGCAAAAGACTATCCAATTTAGATTTTTTAAAAAAAGCCAGCCATAGCAGCAACAAGGAGAAAACAAAGCAAAAACAACACATGGGTTTGAGTCTTGGCTCTCATTTATTCTGTAGCCTTGGCAAGCCATATTCCCTTCCTTGATTTCCACAGTCTTCAAGAGAAAATAGAGCGAATTGTGTTACAGCATCATTTTGAAAATAATTAGAGGGATGAATTAGCAAGTTCTGTATAAGCTATAAATCACTATACAATTGCTAATTATAATCATAATTTGTGAACTCATGCAATATTAATCAGAGCCTTTATGGGCACCACATATTGTGAAAAGCACTTGTCAACTTAAAAAAGCAAATTGAGGCACACAGTGAGGGAACAAAGAGTTGATCTGAGCCAAAGGGAGGCTGGCCATTGTGAAACACAAATCCCAGTTGCTCTGAACAAGGGCTGAGAAGGAGATCTGACTTATAATGAAGGGGTAGGAAAAGAGCAACAACAGTCTGTTGGTTACAGCCACCTTGGGCAACAATAATGTCCTTGGATATTGATAAGCTGTTTTTTACTTTTGGTGATAGATGCCAGGAAAGAATTGTGGTAAATAGGAACAAGGCATTATTCTGCTACTTACTATGCTAATGACATCAGTATGTGTATACAGAACTAA
Organism: Apodemus sylvaticus; assembly: GCF_947179515.1. NCBI lineage: Eukaryota > Metazoa > Chordata > Mammalia > Rodentia > Muridae > Apodemus > Apodemus sylvaticus. The sequence goes on along the minus strand of NC_067477.1, from coordinate 104,320,570 downwards.
GCTCAAGCAGTTAAAAGTTAAAATTACCCAGGTCCTGAAACTGATTTGAGGCAAAGTATGAGTACCACCTCACAGCCTATGTCTGTCAGTCTCTATGAAGCATCTATTGTATGTATGTTTTTGTGCTATATTGAAATTAAAAAAAAAATAGACAAGGCAGTTCTGCTCAAGAACCTCCAGTTAACAATAATATCAGTGGCTAGCATTTACAGTGCACTGTGTCCTTAGCCCATGATGTAGAGTAATTTAAGAAAATAGCCAGACATAAATGGGGATGACATACAATGGAGCTTTAAAAAATATAGTAAGAAGTTTGGGAGTCCTGTTGATGATGGCAAGGAAGGACCCGAGGAACCAGAGCGGTCAGGAACACACCACTAGAACACTGCCCCCAGAATCAACTGACTGGTACTCATGGGGACTCACAGAGATTGGGGAGGTTGTAGGGGTTTGAATTCTGAACTAGATCCTCTGCATATATGTTATGGCTAAGTAGCTTGGTATTCTTGAAGGAATTGTAATCATGGGGGCAGGAATGTCCCTGACATTTTGCCTATTTATGGGACCCTTTTCCTCCTACTCAGTTGATTTGTTCAGCGTTGATATGATGGCATGTGCCTGGTCATATTGTAGCTTGTTGTGCTATGTTGGCTGATGTCCCTGGGAAATTTGTTCTTTCTGAGGGGAGGTAGAAAGGGGTTGGATTTGGGGAAGAATGGAGTCTGGAAAAGAAAGGGTAGAGACTGGAGAAAGGAAGAGTAGAAACTGGTTGGAATATCATGTATGAGAGAAGAATTGATGAGGATGACAATGACGATGATGATGATGATAGAATTACACTAGACCTCATAGGATAAACTCCAGGAAGGTCACAATAATGAGCCCTGAGTATCATGAAGGACTAGTACTGAAAGCAGGAGCCCTACATGTTACTGCAAGTGCCAGAGGGCACATAGAAACACACGGCATTTGTAAGGAACAATTTCCTTTCTCTTAAGAGAGTGGTTCTCAACCTTTGAGTTGCCAGCCCTTTGGGTTTCAAATGACCCTGTCATAGGGGTAGGATATCACATAGCCTGCATATCAAATATTTATATAATGCAATTCATAAGAGTAGCAAAATTACAGTTATGAAGCACCAACAAAAATAATTTATGGTTGGGGGTTACCACAACCTGAGGAACTGTATTAAAGGGTTACAGCATTAGGAAGTTTGAGAATCACTGATCTAGGAGATGATAGCAAACATCTATCATACAGCATTTGCCTCTGAGGCAGATTCTGAAGACCAATAGCGTTGGATGCTCACATACATTTCAGAGGCTCATGAAAGGTTATTTCTAGGTCTTTTGAACATGGAAGAAACTTCATCTTGATTTCTAAGGCAGCATCTGGCTGGCTCACATAATGGAGCCAACAAAATACAGAACCAAATATTGGCACAGTGGAGCTGTGATACATCTGTTCCTGGGAGAAGAGAGGTTATAAGGTTTTCTTAAAAAATAATTTCTCACTTAATGTCCTTCAGAAATTAGTTGTTGTATAGAAACCACTAAGGCTGGAGTCTGCACAAAATGTTCAAGACAAGGTGACTAGATCAGGCTAATATATGGTTAGAGGTAGGTGTTATTTTTAATTTCAGATAAAACTGTGTGTCTGGTGGTATTAGTGCCCTCATTTTAAAGACTGTGACCTGTGACTGAGATTGTTGGCCCATGACCACAATCCTTGTACTTAGGAAACAGAGACAGGAGCATCAGCAGAAATTTGACACTAGCTTAGACTGTATTATGAATTCTAAGCCTGCTATGTAGAGAGAATATGTCAAGAATGAAACTAAATCAACCAACCAAACAACAATAAAAACCAAAAGAATTCAAAGGCCCTGTCTTAGAAGTTTAGAGATAAATATTCAAAGGCCAAAAATCAAATTGATTCACATGTTCTTAACCATCATGTGGCCACGTATAATATGAGGACAGTGACTGAACCCTGCTTTGTGATATTATACTGGGAACATGTTTACCTAAATGACTAGGCTTACTAGAAAAATGAAATGGCCATCTCAGGGATAGGACACATCTTACATAAAGGTGGAGAGAACAATAATCAGGTAGGGACAGAAGACTGACTTGATACAGGAGCATATTCAGAGAGGCCCATTGACAGCTTAAGGTATGCCTTGCTACTTAAAGGAGTATATTTTCAATATTGGAGAGGAATCTGTCAAGGGTTTCTTTGAGTAAGGTGTGGCAAATTTAGATTTTAAAAATGTAGAGCAATGATCCCTGAGTATCATCAAGGACTAGTACTGAAAGCAGCAGACCCCCATGTTAGTGTAAGTGCCAGAGGAGATACAGAGAATGATGGATGACTTACCCTCTTCCCTCTTAACATTTACATAATGGAATAGCCAGAAGGTAGAGGGTAAAAATTGTTTTAAAGGGTAATGGATTTTGTTTTAGAACATTGAGAGATTCACTTTCAATTTGGACAATTTTGCTGCTCTTCCATTTTTCATATATTTTATGAATTTTGAACTTCACTGTCATGTACAGAATAAATAGGATGAATGTCAAGGTTGTTATTCTTGAAGGGGTAAACCTCTTTCTTCCAGTTACTTTTAAATCTACTTCTCCATTTCCTTCAGCATAAATGATTGGCTTTCTTAAGTAGAGGAGAAAGTAGGCATGTGTGTACATTGTGGTTTTGTGTCTTGACACGGGCAACTCCATACACCAACCATACAGTGGATGCCTCATTCAGACATGGATCCTTGTAGGGTTTTCTTTATAGGTACTGGCTGCTCTTTGTTCATACATGGTGTGCAAAGTATTCAGGATTTGGAGCAAAACATTGGCATGCTCCCAGTTCACTCATTTAGATGTCATGATTGATTAACATGTTATATATTTATCATTATTTTATATGGCATCATATTTATTGATGATTTATGCATCACTAAGAAATTAACACAATTTTAGTTACTTTAATGGCCAATTCTTCATACATAGCCTATCGTGTCAGAATATATCCTTGTCAGACTCTCTGACAAGCCAGCTCTTGGTAGGTTTGGAGTTGTATGCCTGTGTGCTATATGAGCTCTGTGTGTAAACACCTATTGGGTAGATATGTGATATGTGCAGATAAATAAGCAAAATGTTTCCAATCTTGCTACACTCTGTGATAGTACTAATTCTCTGTCAATCATGAAAACCAGTCGATCAATCAATGAAGCATACCTGACAGTAGTCAGAATGGAAAATAAAAGGAATGAAAGACCCTGTTGTTTCATTTATAAAATATTTAACTTTTAAGACCTGCCTGACATGTGAAATTGAATATACACAAGAAAGCGCAAGCCAAGATTATGCTTAACATGTCTCCTCATCAAAAATAATAGAGCAACTATAAAATTTATGATTGGTTGAGAAAACAGTTATTAGTGAAAATTTGTCATTTAGTGAACTTCAGAGCTAAGGATTTTGGATGAAATGTCTGACTTCTGTTTTGATGGTCATTCTCAAAGACGACCATCTTGGGAGCAACAATAGAAGGGTTTACTGAGTTTACTTGAATTAGGAAATCATGCTTCCAAAGTGAGTGAAGATGCGAAGGCCTGGAATCCTATAAATGTCTTCTACTCAAGAAAAGTCTAGCAGCAAAGCGTTATATACATAAGTAACAAAAAGTAGCATCCAAATTAAAAAAAAAATAAAACCTTTAAATATTTGTATCCAGAGCTTGCCCTTCATTGACCAGAACTGTGTCAGATAGAGACTCTCAACTGTATAGAGATTCTGGGAACTGTGCTTCCTTAGCCTGAACCACTGCATCCTCAGGTTTGAGTGGAACTAGATATTAGAAAAGCATCAAGGAATACTTTTCTGCTCTAGCTGAAGTTCTTACTTTTTCTTTTGTTTATTTTTTCTCTCGTTTTTCTTCTTTATTAAATTATTTCATTTATTTATATTCCAAAAGTTGCCCACTTCCCAGTCCCCTTTCCCTGAGTTCTTCACCCCTTCCATCCCATCTCTCAGAGGATGCTTCCCCCACCTGCTCATTCATCCCTACCTCACCCCCACCAGAATCCCTTTCTCTGGAACATCAAATTTCCACAGGATTAAGTGCATCCTCTCTCACTAAGGCCACACAAGGCAATCCTCTGCCGCACATGTGCCCAGGGCCACAAACCAGACCATATATGCTCGGTTTTTGGCTTAGTCTCTAGGAGCTCTGAAAGGTTAGGGTTACTTGTCACTGTTGTTCTCCCTATAGGGCTGCAGTCCCCTTTAGTTCCTTCAGTCCTTCCTCTAACTCTTCCACATTAGTCCCCAACCTCAATCCAATGGTTGGCTATAAGTATCTGCATTTGTCTCAGTCAAGTCTCTGAAGAAAGAAATTGAAGAAGACCTCAGAAAATGGAAAGATCTCCCATGCTCCATGATCAGTAGAATTAACATAGTTAAAATAGCCTTCTTACCAAAAACAGTCTACACATTAAATGCAATCCTCATCAAATTACCAACTCAATTCTTCACAGAGATAGAAAGAGCAATTCTCAACTTCATCTAGAATAACAAAAATCCTAGGATACCAAAAACAATTCTCAGCAATAAAAGAATGTCTGGGAGAGAATCACCATCTCTGACCTCAACCTGTACTACAGAGCAATAGTGATAAAAGTTGCATGGTATTGATACAGATACAGCCAGGTAGATGAATGGAATAGAATTGAAGACCCAGAAATAAGCCCACTGACCTATGATCATTTGATCTTTGACAAAGAAGCCAAAACCATCCAGTGTAAAAAGGAAGGCATCTTCAACAAATGGTACTTGTCTAACTAACAGACTGCATGAAGAAGAATGAAAATTGATCTATATTTATCTCCTTGTACAAAGCCCAGGTCCAAGTGGATCAAAGACTTCCACATAAAACCAGATACACTGGATCTTGTGCTCATTTTAAAATGATTTCATTGTAATTCATTGTAATTTGAAGTTAGTTACTTCAAACATTGTTGTTGCTCACCTATAATCTATTTTACATAAAATCATATAAACTCTAAGTTGTAAAATATGAAACAAATAATTGCATTGCTACATTTTGCGGATGAGAAAGTTGATGTCCAACACTGTAGCTATCTCCTGAAGGCTACAAAGTGATGCCTAACCACCAGTGAACCCTTCTAAGTTTTGATTCAGTGCTATTTCTGGCCCAAAACCAAGCAAATGGACATTTTTCCCAACTCCAGTTATCAACCATTTTAAATGTTGACTTATTTACATTTCTGAAATAAACAAGCAGTGTGGAGTTAAATTTCCTGCTAGACAAACATAACTGTGATGACACATTACAAATTTTCCTTATAACAATTCCTGTATGTTTTATAAGAGTATTATGTGGCTGTCTGAGGGGGAAGAGGAGTGTATAGGAACTCCTCTTTGTTCCTTAATCATGAATATTAAAGGACAATAAAAACAACCTTATAGGGGCCAGCAAAAGTCACTGCTACAAAATATACATCATAGTATTCATGCTTTGTGGTGCTTTTTGACCCTTTGGGGAGGGGAGGGCTTGCCCCCCCATGTGATATAGTAAGAAGGTAAAATACAGGGAGGCGTGATTTTCTTTTAGACTTGTCAGTATGATGATGATGGACCTATATAGTTATTTACTTTCTCTTGTACTCTTTGTTTTTTTTAATTATAATTTTTTATTTTCTTTTTTTTTGAATTTTCAGTATTTTTTATTGATATATTTTTTATTTACATTTCAAATGATTTCCCATTTTCTGGGTCCCCACTCCCTGCAAGTCCAATAAGCCCTCTTCCCTCCCCCTGTTCCACCATCTACCCCTTCTCACTTCCCTGTTCTGGAATTCCCCTATACTCTTGCACTGAGCCTTTCCAGAACCAGGGGCCACTCTTCCATTCTTTTTGGACATCATTTAATTTGTGGATTATGTCTTGGATATTCAAAGTTTCTAGGCTAATATCCACTTATCAATGAGTGCATACCATGATTGATCTTTTGAGACTGGGTTACCTCACTTAGTATGATGTTTTCCAGCTCCATCCATTTGTCTAAGAATTTCATGAATTCATTGTTTCTAACGGCTGAATAGTACTCCATTGTGTAAATATACCACATTTTTTGTATCCATTCTTCTGTTAAAGGACACCTAAGTTCTTTCCAGCTTCTGGCTACTACAAATAGGGCTGCTATGAACATAGTGGAACATGTATCCTTATTGCATGCTGAAGAATCCTCTGGATATATGCCCAGGAGTGGTATAACAAGGTCCTCAGGAAGTGTCATGCCCAGCTTTCTGAGGAACCTCCAGACTGATTTCCAAAGTGGTTATACCATCTTGCAATCCCACCAGCAGTGGAGGAATGTTCCTCTTTCTCCACATCCTCGCCAACACCTGCTGTCTCCTGAGTTTTTAATCTTAGCCATTCTGACTGGTGTAAGGTGAAATCTCAGGGTTGTTTTGATTTGCATTTCCCTAATGATTAATGATGTTGAACATTTCTTAAGGTGTTTCTCAGCTCTCCGAAGTTCTTCATGTGAAAATTCTTTGTTTAGCTCCGTACCCCACTTTTTAATGGGGTTATTTGGTTCTCTGGGTTCTACTTTCTTGAGTTCTTTGTATATATTAGATATTAGCCCTCTGTCGGATTTAGGGTTGGTGAAGATCCTTTCCCAATCTGTTGGTTGACGTTTTGTCCCTTTGACAGTGTTCTTTGCCTTATAGAAACTTTGTAGTTTTATGAGGTCCCGTTTGTCAATTCTTGATCTTAGAGCATAAGCTATTGGTGTTCTATTCAGGAACTTTTCCCCTGTGCCCATGTCCTCCAGGGTCTTCCCAGTTTCTTTTCGATTAGTTTCAGTGTGTCAGGTTTTATGTGGAGGTCCTTGATCCATTTGGAGTTGGGCTTGGTACAAGGAGATAAGAATGGATCAATGCACATTCTTCTGCATGCTGACCTCCAATTGAACCAGCACCATTTGTTGAAAAGACTATCTTTTTTCCACTGGATGCTTTCAGCTCCTTTGTCGAAGACCAAGTGACCATAGGTGTGTTGGTTCATTTCTGGGTCTTCAATCCTATTCCATTGATATGCTTGCCTGATATTGTACCAATACCATGCAGTTTTTATCATTATTGCTCTGTAGTAGAGTTTAAAGTCTGGGATACTGAATCCCCCTAAAGTTCTTTTACCTTTGAGAATAGTTTTAGCTATCCTGGGTATTTTGTTATTCCAGATGAATTTGAGAATTGCTCTTTCTAGCTCTATGAAGAACTGGGTTGGGATTTTTATGGGGATAGTATTGAATCTGTAGATTGCCTTTGGCAAGATGGCCATTTTAACTATATTAATCCTGCCAATCCATGAGCATGGAAGATTTTTCCATTTTCTGAGATCTTCTTCGATTTCCTTCTTCAGAGATCTGAAGTTCTTGTCATATAGGTCTTTCACTTGTTTGGTTAGAGTCACCCCAAGATACTTTATGCTGTTTGTAGCTATTGTGAAGGGAGTCATTTCCCTAATTTCTTTTTCGGTCTGCTTATCCTTTGAATATATAAAGGCTACTGATTTGCTTGCGTTGATTTTGTAGCCAGCCACTTTGCTGAAGTTGTTTATCAGCTGTAGGAGTTCTCTAGTAGAGTTTTTAGGGTCACTTAAGTATACAATCATATTGTCTGCAAATAGTGATAGTTTGACTTCTTCCTTTCCAATTTGTATCCCTTTGACTTCCTTATGTTGTCTAATTGCTCTAGCTAGGACTTCAAGGACTATATGGAAAAGATATGGAGAGGCAGCAGCCTTGTCTAGTCCCTACTTTTAGTGGGATTGCTTCAAGTTTCTCTCCATTTAGTTTGATGTTGGCTACCGGTTTGCTGTATATTGCTTTTATTATGTTTAGATATGGGCCTTGAATTCCTGTCCTTTCCAAGACTTTTAGCATGAAAGGATGCTGAATTTTGTCAAATGCTTTTTCAGCATCTAATGAAATGATCATGTGGTTTTTTTCTTTGAGTTTGTTTATGTAGTAGATAATATTTATGCATTTCCTTATATTGAACCATCCCTGCATCCCTGGGATGAAGACTAATTGATCATGGTGGATGATCATTTTTATGTGTTCTTGGATTCGGTTGGCAAGAATTTTATTTAGTATTTTTGCATCGATATTCATAAGGGAAATTAGCCTGAAATTCTCTTTCTTAGTTGGATCTTTGTGTGGTTTGGTATGAGCGTAATAGTGGCTTTTAATAAGGAGTTGGGTAGTGTTCCTTCTGTTTTTATTTGGTGAAAAAGTTTGAAGAGTATTGGTGTTAAGTCTTCTTTGAAGGTCTGATAGAATTCTGCACTGAAACCATCTGGTCCTGGGCTTTTTTGGTCAGAAGCCTATCTATGATCCCTTGTATTTCTTTAGGGGTTATGGGTCTATTTAGATGGTCTATTTGATCCTGGTTTAATTTTGGTAATTGGTATCTGTCTAAAAAAAGTCCATTTCCTCCAGATTCTCCAGTTGTGTTGAGTACAGGTTTTTGTAGTAGGATATGATGAGTTTTTGAATTTCCTCGGTTTCTGTTGTAATATCTCCGTTTTCATTTCTAATTTTGTTAATTTGGATACTTTCTCTGTGCCCTTTGGTTAGTCTTGCTAAGGGTTTATCTATCTTGTTGATTTTTTCAAAAAACCAGCTTTTGGTCTTGTTGATTTTTTGTATGGTTCTCTTTGTTTCTACTTGATTGATTTTAGCCCTGAGTTTGATGATTTCCTGTCTTCTCCTCCTCCTGGGTGAATTAGCTTCTTCTTGTTCTAGGGCTTTCAGTTGTTCCGTTAATCTTCTAGTGTATGCTCTCTCGAATTTCTTTTTGGAGGCACTCAAAGCTAAGAGTTTTCCTCTTAGCACTGCTTTCATTGTGTCCCATAGATTTGTGTATGTTGTGCCTTTGTTTCATTAAATTCTAAGAAATCTTTGATTTCTTTCTTTATTTCTTCCTTGACCAAAGTATCATTGAGTAGAGTATTGTTCAGTTTCCATGTGTATGTGGGCTTTCTGTTGTTTTTACTGTTATTAAAGACCACTTTTACTCCATAGTGATCTAATAGGAGGCATGGGATTATTTCAGTCTTCTTATATTTGTTGAGATCTGTCTTGTGACCAACTATGTGATCTATTTTGGAGAAGGTATCATGAGGTACTGAGAAAAAGGTATATTCTTTTGCTTTGGGATAAAAAGTTCTATATATCTGTTAACTCCAATTGGTTCAAAGCTTCAATTAGTTTCACTGTCTCCCTGTTTAGTTTCTGTTTTCCTGATTGGTCCATTGGTGAGAGTGAAGTGTTGAAGTCACCCACAATTATTGTGTTAGGTGCAATTTGTACCTTGAGCTTTAGTAAAGTTTCTTTTTGAGGGCGCCCTTGTATTTGGGGCATAGATGTTCAGAATTAAGAGTTCTTCTTGTTGGATTTTTCCTTTGACCAGCAAGTAGTGACCTTCCATTTCTCTTTTGATGACATTAGGTTGAAAGTCAATTTTATCTGAAATTAGAATGGCAGCTCCAACTTGTTTCCTGGGACCATTTGCTTGTAGAATTATCTTCCAGCCTTTTACTCTAAGGTAGTTTTTGTCTTTGACACTGAGGTGTGTTTCCTGTATGCAGCAAAATGTAGGGTCCTGTTTATGTAACCAGTCTGTTAGTCTATGTCTTTTTATTGGGGAATTGAGTCCATTGATGTTAAGAGATATCAAGGAGTAGTGGTTATTGCTTCCTATCATTTTTGATTTTAATTTTATACTTGTGTGGTTATCTTCTTTGGGTTTGTTGAAAGAAGCTTAATATCCTGCTCTTTCCAGGGTATAGTTTCCCTTGTTGTAATGGTGTTTTCCCCCTATTATCCTTTGTAGGGCTGGGTTTGTAGAAAGATATTGTGTAAATTTGGTTTTGTCATGGAATATCTTGGTTTCTCCATCTATAGTAATTGAGAGTTTTGCTGGATATAGTAGTCTCGGCTGGCATTTGTGTTCTCTTAGAGTCTGCATGAGATCTGCCCAGGATCTTCTAGCTTTCATGGTCTCTGGTGAGAAATTTGGTGTAATTCTGACAGGTCTTCCTTTATATGTTACTTGTCCTTTTTCTCTTACTGCCCTAAGTATTCTTTCTTTGTTTAGTACATTTGGGGTTTTGATTATTATGTGACAGGAGGTATTTCTGTTCTGGTCCAGTCTGTTTAGAGTTCTGTAGGCTTCTTGTATATTCATGGTCATCTCTCTCTTTAGGTTAGGGAAGTTTTCTTCCATAATTTTGTTGAAGATATTTGCTGGCCCTTGAAGTTGTAAATCTTCACTCTCATCAATGCCTATAATCCTTAGATTTGGCTTTCTCATTGTGTTCTGGATTTCCTGGATGTTTTGGGTTACAAGCTTTTTGCATTTTGCATTTTCTTTAACTGTTGAGTCCATGGTTTCCATGGTATCTTCAGCATCTGAGATGCGTTCTTCTATCTCTTGTATTCTGTTGTTGATATTTGCATCTATGGTCCCTGATTTCTTCCCAAGGCTTTCTATCTCCAAAGTTGTCTCCCTTTGTGCTTTCTTAGTTGTTTCTACTTCTGTTTTTAGATCCTGGAAGTTTTTGCTCAGTTCTGTCATTTGCTTGTTTGTGTTTTCCTCTAATTCTTTAAGAGATTTTTGTGTTTCCTCTTTCATGACTTCTTCCTGTTGATCAAAGTTCTCCTCTATTTCTTTAAGTGATTTTTGCGTTTCCTCCTTATTGGCTTTTGTATTCTCCTGAATTTCTTTCAATGATTTTTGTGTTTCCCTTGTAAGGGCTTCTAATTTTTGATCCATTTTCTCCTGAATTTCTTTAAGTATGTCCTTCATGTGTTCCTGTACCAGCATCATGACCCGTGATTTTAAATCCAAATCTTGTTTTTCTGGTATGTTGGGGTATCCAGGACTTGCTAATGTTGGAGAATTGGGTTCAGATGCTGCCATAATGCCTTGGTTTCTGTTAGTAATGTTCCTACCTTTGCCTTTAGCCATCTAGTTCTCCCAGGTGTTAGATGGTTTTATTGTCACTGGCTGGTGCTTCAACCTACTGTGGATCTTTAAGGTTATCTCTGCAACACTGGATGACTGGGTTTGTTCTGGCACAGATTACTGATATGCTGCCTTCCTCTTTTGTGCCTTTGGAGCCCTTCTCAGTCTTGCCTCAAGCAATGTTATACTTAGGTTGTCAAGGTCAACCAGGTGTTCTCTGTCTGCTCTATTATGGAGTGAAGATGTTGTGGTGGGGATCACTCCCTCTGTTGATTCTCAAATAGGACACAGGTCCTGCGGTGGACTGGCTTGCAGATGAACCACCTATTTGCTCAGTTTCTGAGTGCAGGCAGACCCCTGGCGGTTTGCACCACCAGAAATCTAAAGCTCAGGGTGATACAGTACTTAGTGACCCTTTTCTGTCCTGGCAGGCAGCGAGTATGGCCACAGGGCTTCTCTCCTTCCACAGCTCAGTGGGCAGGACACAGGCCTTGCACCCGGTGGGCTGGCAGACAAACCCGCCTATGTGCTCAGTTCCTGAGTGCAGGCAGACCCCTGGCGGTTTGCACCACCAGAAATCTAAAGCTCAGGGTAATACAGTACCTAGTGACCCTTTTCTGTCCTGGCAGGCAGCGAGTATGGCTGAGGGGCTTCTCTCCTTCTGCAGCTCCCTGGGCAGGACACGGGCCCCAAGCCTGGTGGGCTTGCAGACAAACTGCCTATGTGCTCAGTTCCTGAGTGCAGGCAGACCCCTGGTGGTTTGTACCACCAGAGATCTAAAGTTCAGGGTGATACAGTACCTAGTGATCCTTTTCTGTCCAGGCAGGCAGCAAATATGGCCATGGGGCTTCTCTCCTTCTGCAGTTCCCTGGGCAGGACAGGGTCCCCGAGCCCGGTGGGCTAGCAGATAAACTGCCTATGTGCTCAGTTCCTGAGTGCAGGCAGACCCTTGGCAGTTTGCACCACCAGAGATCTAAAGTCCAGGGTGATCCAGTACCTAGAGATCCTTTTCTGTCCTGGCAGGCTGCAAATATCTCTTGTACTCTTTGTAACTGTCTTCTGCAATGAGACGTTTGACTGGCTTCAGGATTTCGGCTCTGATTGTACACTGAGACAGAATGTTTTAAATGGTCATGGTCTATTTTGAACCAAAGTATTTGGGTTTCATTGGCTCTCAGTATTGGGCCCAGGCATTGCCAATTTGGGAGTAAGAATTCTGGGTAATGCTAGAAGGTAGAAAGTACAAAAATCCATTAGAGTAGAATGAACACTTAATCCTGATGCTCAAAGTAACACAAGCAGCGTTAGAGTCAGTATCTGAAATGCAGCATCTCAGGTTCTTCCCAGCCTGCTGTGTCAGAGTCTATAAGGACCCCTCCCATGCTTGGGTCCACTGTAAAGTTCAAGAAGCACCCTGACATTCTTCTTTAGGTCTCTCATACACGATTCTAGAACAGAACAAATCAGAATATATAATAGCAAGTTACTTACTGTTTGAAAGGTCTTCAGTAGCTCCCCATGCAATAAGATAGTGCTCCAATAAGATGTCTTTAAGCCTCGTCTTGGTCTGGTCTTGCCTGATCTCTAGCCATTCCTGCTTCATGATCTTCTTCTCTGGAGATACCTGTTCTCTTGTTGCATCCTAAAAGTCTCTCAATTGTTTCTGCCTGGTCCTGACTTCTTTACCTTTGAAATCAACCCCTAAATTGGGCTTGCTTCTACCATTACACACCCTTGGCATACTCCTTTATGATCTTGCAAGTTGAGTTTTTACTTTTCTATTTGTTTTACTTCTCTTTCTGCTTACACTGTGAGGACCTTGAAGACAATGACTTTATCCTCTTCATCCTTCAAGTCCAAGTATATAATGAATATAGTAAATATTCAAAACATGATTGTGTTTAGTTACCCCAATGCTACCAGCTTCCCTTAGTCTTGCATATGGGACTTAAGGTGCCTTCTTGTTTTGATAGTTCCAGTATAGGACTTTTCTGGATGATTTGGTTTCATCCAGTCATAGTTCTTGATCATTGAAATTTTAGCTCTGGTGAATTTACCAGCAATAGTTGACACATATGTAGAGATAGTTGGCAGAAATAGTTTTTCTCTCTTCTTCTCCCTTTCCCCCCTCTCTATCTTTTTTCTCTGTGTGTGTACCTGTATGTTTGTGTGTGTGTTGACATCCATGTGCAACAATGAGTGTGGAAGCCAGAGAACACATTCAAATATCAGGCCTCACCTTCCATAATGTTTAAGACATAATCTCGTGTTCACTGCCCTGGATTTCAGGCGGGGAGACTTCTGGAGATTCTCCTGTCTGCCTCCCATCATACCTTTGGATCACTGGAATTACACATGTGCAAAGTGGCATCCAGCTCTTCACAAGTTCTGAGGATTTGTACTATGACTTCCATGCTCATTTTTCAAGAACTTCAGCCAATGAACTGGCTCTCTAGTCCAATGAAAATAATTTCCATCTCTGTGTTTTAGATAATATGTATTTATATTACTGGAATATTCAGAAATCTCTTAATGGACTATAAATATACTATATTAGATTATGTTAGATAATAAGCACTGTCCTGTAGTTCTAAAATTGCATGAAATTTGGATGAATGCCTTCAGAATCAGGCAGCAGATGTATGGGAACCTTCTTACACAGTATTGGTATTTGTATTATCTTATTTGTTTTTTTTTAAAGAGATTTGTAACTTTCTTTGTCCCTTAAGCAGTGCTTTAGTATCATCTAGAGATGTATATAGTTTTGGGCCTGCCAGAATTTCTGCTCTAAGCCTCACAGATATCTGATGGCATGCAGTAAGACTTTTTTTTAATTTTTTTTTCAGTTTATAGTTTAGTCCAATGTGGTGGCAGCCCAGTAAAAGGGTCTGGTCAGGCAGGGACTCAGTTGGGTTGCTCCACTTTGCAGTTGAAAGGCAGGCTTAGAGACATCTAATGTTACTCAAAAGGCTAGTATCTGTTTCATCTTCCTTAGAAACATCTTGGTATACTTAGCCCTACAAACTCCTTGGCCTAAGAGTTGTCAGGATGGTGGGTCTGAGGGGCTTAAGAAACTCTAAGCTTCATTATCCACAGGGACCTTCTTTAATATACTGAAGTTAGGGTAACCATTTTTAAGGCAATGTCTTCAGGAGATAACACATCAAACTTTGGAGAGGGGCATGCTTTCTGCTTCCAGACACAGATTCTGAAGCTGAGTGTGTTGTCACAGCTACAATAGAGTATTGTAATAAAAGTCATTCCCTAGGTGCCACATCAGACTGACTCTCATGGTTTCTTCATGGAGAACTTGGACTCCATGGTTGTTATTCAGTAGTCTTTACATAGATGAATCTTATATTCTGCAAGGCTTTATAGTGACCACCGTAAAAGTCAACTGAAACAGAATAGAACACTGTTAGAAGACAGGAGTCAGTAGAGAAGCTACATAGTAATTAAGAAACTTGACTTGTTTAGATGGGGGTTTGGGTTTGCTTGTGCTACATGCCTTTTATCTGTTCTCTTTTCACTAGCCAGTAGAATACCTAGAGGAATACCTAAACATCTTGAAGTCTCCAAGCAAAAAGACTTTCAGGTAACATATTTCCAGTATAGTTTTCTATCTGAGATCCTGTGACATGTTGGATGTTTTCACTGAGGGAGACACCATGCTACACGAATAGGCTCTGGTCTAAGCCGTCTGCCAGCTCTTGAGGATGGATAGTAAAGATCTTTGGAAACAACACTTTTAGTTCAGGATGGAAGATAACGTGGAGATAGCAAGCTCTTACATCTGAGTGACTTTCCATTCACAAAGCACATTTGTGTTATCTTTTATCTTATTAGTCTTCACAGGAAAGAGAGAGAGGCATCATCACCCACATGTTAGATAGATAAGATTCATGCATTCGGAGACAAATGAATGCCCCTAACAGTATGGGACTCCCTCTGTGGAGCTGAGGCACTGCTGTAATCTGGTTTGCTCTCTGTTGTTTCTTCTATTGCACCCACTGACCCTAGCAAGCAGCTGATTGATCCTTGTCATCAAAAGGCAGGACAAAGGTGGAAGTGACCAAAATTGCCCAGCTAAGCATGGGGTGACCAGGACTTAAACACGACTCTTTTCAACTTTAAAGCTTACTGATTTTTTTTTTATTTCATGAATTTGGTATGGTCCTCAAAGGCTTGAATGATAAGCTGTACTTCCCAAATATGTTGACACTTAGCCATGTGACCCAAGCCTCTTGTCTGTAAAATATTTCCCTTAACCCAGTAATTTCCCAACCTTCCTAATGCTGAGATCCCTTAATATAGTTCCTCAACCTTCTGAATACTGTGGTCTTTTAATACAGCTCCTCGTATTTGATGGCCCTCAAACATAAATTATTTTCATTGTTACTTCATAACTGCAATTTTGCTACTGTTATGAACTGCAATGTAAATATATCTGTTAGGAAAGATATTGATATGTGTCATCTGTAAAAGGGTCATTTGACTACCGAGGAGGTCTCTACCCACAGGTTGAGAACCACTACTATAACCTATTACTTCCTGTTTTTTTGTTTGTTTGTTTGTTTTTTTTTTAGCTAATCCTTTAACAGTGATATACAGTTTGAAAAGCACTATTGTGCTAAGCAATCCTTTGTAGTCTTTACTACATTGTTTTCTACTAGGTCAAAAATCTACAAGTAGAAATTCAACTTGATGAAAATCTTGGCAATGATTGGTTTGGACATCACAGCCGGGTATGGTATTTTGTCTTTTTTTTTGGCCCTTGAGACACAGCCAACTGACTCCCGGTATTTTCCTAGGCTGTCTTGTAGGGCTCCAGGTACTGGGGGAGGGGCTTGGCAATAGCACCGGGGTGCCCCTATAATGAGGACATTCTTCACAGCTTACCCTTCCTGAGGACTGTGAGCAGTAATAAAAATGTGAGCAAACAGGGAGAGTTTAGTGTGTTTATTGCTGCTATTGAGAAAATAATGTGATAATAAACAGGGCCAGTAATGGAAATTGCTTCTAAGAATAAAATTATGTTATTATGAGTTACACACAGCCATCAGAAGGCATTTCATCTCTCCAAGTGAGAAGTGCCTGGCGTCTCCGTGCTACTGAGAAGGCTTTGCGCCTTGGAGCCCTGTGTCTGGCTCCACTTGCCAATTTGAACTGTTAGCCTCATTGCTTTCTTGGAGTGCCTGATCTTTGGAAATGGGCAGCTTGAGCTACACTGCATTTTAATTGGTGTATTTAATCCCTGGAAGTGTTCCTGGAAACATAGTACCTTTCTTTGTTGAGTTTCATTAGGTCTGGATGAAGAAGCCCCCTTTTTAGTATATGATGAAGGAATTAACCCTGAGAATAGTTTAAATGGTCTGTGTGGGAGACATCTCTCCTTTTATACCTGCTAATCGCCAATCATGCCATTAGCAGAGGCATAGAGTGAAATTAAGGCTTGAGAGCTGAGTTCTGCTTCTAATTAGAGAGAAAATGACAGAAAAATGTCCAGTTTGACAAGTTGAGAAATCTTTGATGACATCTAGTCGTTTGTGAGCTAAGAAAGAAAAATTGCCTTATAGTCCTTTCCATCCACACAACAACCTTCAAGGCTGTCTTCGAACCTGGGAAAAGGACAGACATCCTCTCTTTTCTGCTGGGCATCTTACTGTTGCCACTTCTACCCATCAGAACCCTGCTCATTCCTTGGCACTTGCCCTCAGTGCAATGTCCCCATGGACTTCTGAGACCTCTCCTAACGAACAGAGCACAGCATCATCTTGAGTGCTAAGGAAGCATCCCTTTGAGACCTTACCTTTGTCCTTTCAGTTGCTGATCCTCTCTCCTCTCTGTTTCCATGGTGAAGGCTGGCTGTGGTTACAACAGAAGTCAGCTCTGTATATGATAGAATGGTAGATCTGAATCAAATGAGGCTGATTATAGGGTCTTTGTTTTTTGTAAGAGGGTTGTCATTAGGGTCAGTCAGGAGAAACATAGGGCATTCATGGTTTAGAGAATATAACTTTTTATCTCTCACAACTTTCTTTTCCCATCTACTCCAGAAGCCTTTACACTGGGTGGGTATGAAAAAAATGGTATACAGATTGGTTTCAAAAACTGGGGAAAAAGCACAAAGCGATTTATTTAAAAAATAATTTTTTAGTATACCTAGATTTATCATTTATTAAAGAAAAAGCCAAATTTGTGTGTTGATGAGATGGGTTTGCTTGTTTCTGTATTATCCAAAGTAAGATCTTGACTGGATATTAGCACAGTAGGTTAGAGCATCTTCATCATTTTTTAGAAGTAAGCAGTATTTTGATTTTATAATCATCGATACTAATAATCCATTTTAAAGTGATACTAAATGGCAGAAGTATGCTTAGGGCCATTTCAGAAATTATTGGAAATTCTGTCCTCATCTCAAGCCAAAATTTATTTAATAAATATTTTAACCAAACTCAAGTCAGCAATGCAAATAGCAAGATTTACCATCAAACATTCTTCTGCTGAAAAAAAAAAAGCTATACAATTAGACACTTGTGTTTTGAGGACTGATGGTAGGGAATTATCAATAGTCTTCTCTTTCTGTATTTAAACCATTATGTTTCTGTGAGAGCAGGAAAGCCTTTGAACATGCAGTGAAAACATGGCAGCTCACAGTTAACAATAGTCTCAGATCTAAGGTTAGCTGCTTCGGGCATTGCAGAATCACATGTTCTGGTGGTGCCCAGTGTGAAGGCATGCATGGCATGATGCAAGCATCCTGAGAGCTCAGTCCCAAGGCTATGGAGAAATTGCACAGCATATGCAGGGGGCCCAGATGAATCACCTCAGATTCAGGACACAGTTGAGTTAATTTTTCTTCAATGCACATTCAGAAACCCTTCATTGCTGCCACATTTCCCACAACCCCCATATTGGCCATGGCTACACATTGAGAACCTATTTGTCTTGTCACTGACGTTATGTCCTCAGAGTGGCTCTCACCTTTTTGGGGGCCTAGTTAATGAGCTGGGAAAAGCATGGAGAGCCCTCATGAGGAGGCATTGCTCCATTATTTGGTGGCCACAGTTTTATCTTCTTTTTGTTTGTAAGCATATGTGTGTTTGTATTTTTAAGATGTGTCACATGAGTGTGTGTTTATTGGTATATGATATGCATACATGTTTTCTTATGTATATGTTCAAGCAGTCAGCCTTGGGCATTTCCCTGCAGCTCATCTGCAAATCCAGTTGAGCTGCTTAGCCAGGAAGTCCAAGGGATCCAGCTGTCTCCATCCCTACCACAGTCAACCCTCTCACTCCTCCCTACATCTCCCTTCCATTGTGGCATTGGTATTATACATATGTCCTACCATGCTCACCAATATTCTTAGAAGGTTTCTGGAAGTTTAACTTAGTTCCTCATGCTTGAACAGAATCACTTTGTCAACTGAGTCATGTTCCTTGCTTCTGACAGTTTTTTTTTTTTCTAATAGAATTCTTCTTCTACAAGCTAAGAAGGGAGTACCCTCACTATTCAAGTAATGGAATTCTACAACCGCCTTTCTTCTCCCTGACCAAACAGGTACCTGCCTGTCACAGCAATGGTTCTTGGTAGGACTAGAAACATGGGTAATTGTTCTCCCAGTTAGATTTTCAAAAATTGCTGTGGCTTCATTTAGGACAGATTATCAATGGTCCCTGTTCCCACAACCACTCTGATTAATACCTTTTTTTCCTGCTTTTTGGCTTATGGTCATTATAAATAGTGATGGACTTCATAAAGAGCGTTTTATTCAAGTGTGTCATATAAATTTGAACATGTTCAACCCAGATAAACCCCATTTCTTCTTTCCCTCTCTCTCCCTTTTTCTCAGGCATTTCCCTTATTTTTCTCTATATATACTATATTTCTAACAAAACATAAGTTTTTTTTAAATTATACAAACTTCATGGAAGATTCCTTGCCTCGGCTATATTCTTTGTATATTTCTACATAGCTAGAAATATCTGTAATAATAGTCGATTTTCTTTTTCTTCCTTCTGATGAGTCACTCAGTCTTGCCTCATGACCATGAAGTTTTACATGCACAGAGCACATGCTTGGTTTCTAGCTGTGTCCTCTTCTAAGAAAATTGAATGTAAGTCAAGAGGCAGAAGGAGCAGATACCATTTCTTTGAATTGGTCACACAGAAGAGCATGTTATTTCCTGATGTCCAATTTTATTTGCTGTTTGAAATAGCTAGCATCTTTTGGAACAAGAAGGAAAAAAAAAAAAAAAAAAAAAAAAAAAAAACCTCTTCTCCCAGACCTTGAATGCTATCAAATATAGAACATTCTTATGTTAAATATAATCTCCAATTCTATCCATGGCAACCAGTGGGGAGACAGCAAAGCTCTCCCCTTATAGTCAGATGAATAAATTCTCTTTTGGCAATTTCCTTTTACCAATCCATCTACCTGCTCCCAAAGCAATCTTATTTTCTCTCTCTTCCTTGGTTAGTGAAAGCATAGAGAACAATACCCGGATGAGATATCTGAATGAGGAGATGGGAGCAAGGGAAACCAAAGCATGCATTTATGTATGCTCATGTTCTGAGAAACATGATAGAAGATTTTACCCTCCATCTCTGTCCTGCCAGAGCGCAGATCATCTCTGTCCAGTGCAGCTGTGCTACTTATGGAGGTAGTAGATGCCTGGTTATCCAGGGATTGAAGCATTGCAGTTATGCTTGTTAAAGTCTTTCTATACCTAACTCATACATTAAACTTTGTCTGATGTATGCGTATGTATGAAAATTCACAGTAGAGTTTGGTACTATCTTTGATTTTAGACAAATACTGACAGACTTGGAACCTCAATGTCCCAGGAACATCTGGAGTTCAGTTTCTATAGTAGCTACCTATACCAGTCTTGCAAAATAGTGTATAATGATGTGCAATACCTACTACACACAGTCTCTGGGTGAAGCCCTGGGATCTTCTTTCTTTTTTAGTTTGTAGTGCCTTCTGGGGGCTAGGTAGTTGCTAGGAAGTAGAGTTTTCTTCTTGCCTTGGATGTTCTTCCTCACTACTAAGCACTGGTCATTCTCACTAACATACTCTATGCTTTTTTTATTGGCCTTGTGAGTTATACCGGCAGAATAGTCACTAACCAACTCAGGTAAGATGGGACTGTATCCTTATGACAATGACAATAGCTATGCATTCACATCCTTCAGACATAGGTCTATACACATTAATTGCTGTCAAATAATTTCACATGCAGAAAAATCCACTGTGGTTCCATCCCCCGGCCCTGTGCTGTCTAGATATGAGTGCAAAGTTGCTCAAGATAAGAATGTGCCTCATTTCAAAGACTTCAAACATCCTCTGAAAACTGTGGTACCTTGGTTTGCTAACTCCGTAAAAAGAAACTGCTGTTCTTTCTAAAATGTTATGACACTCAATATTCTTTTCTGCAAACAGGTCCCATTAGGCCCACTGCTATTTTCTCTAGAAGTATGAAAGAAAGGTGGAGAATTGTCTTCCTAGGCAGGCCCAGTTAACAGTGTACAGATAGAAGCCAAGGCTGAGGGAGCTTTTAATTTTTCTTCCGGCCAATCTGACCTTTGAGACTAGACGGCTTGTAGAACAGCCCTAACTTTGCAATAGTTACCATTACAGACTCATTTTTATTAGAAGTCAGTGACAGAAGAACCTTTAGCATTTTCAACTCACCCTTTGGGCTGGAATTTATCAGACTTGTTTTGAGCCCAAAGGTGATTCCTCACCCCTCACCCCCACCTCTGAAAGTTTGGCGAGGTTTTGCTCAGCCGTTTTTATGCTGTTGAAGCATGACACACAGTTATCATGCTCTAAAAATTGTTTAGGTATTTTCCACCCACCTGCAGCCAAATAACAGGAGCAAGGTGATTTTTTTTTTAAAGTAAAAAATGTTCCTGTGGCCTCCTTTGAGTATAAGAAGTGTTTCTTTGTCACAGTGGGAGATCTTCTCTGCCTATATAGGAACAGGAGCGTGGGCTGTGCAATATGACAGACTTTAGTTTGAATCTCACTTTTCTGAGCAGCCTTTGTGTGATCTGAGGCAAAGCCTTTAACTTTTGAAAGCTGTGTTGATATTCCTCATTCATGAATAAGATGGCACTTCAAGTCTAGGGGGAAGGTTGGAGTTGGTGCATGTAAACTCAAAGTCATTCTATCAGCTGCTCTCTCCGGACTGACTGCCTGGGACTTTTTAACAATAAACTTTATCATTTCAGTAAAGTGTAGACTCAGAGTAGAATTAGGGAGAAGGTGCAGAGAGTTCTGATAGACCCTCTTCTATATCTATACACACTAGCTTACCCAACTCTCAATATCTCCTATGAAAGGGAAACTTTTGTTACAGTTGAGGTATCTACATTTGACTTTCATTATCACCCAGATGCAGAACATGTCCCTCTTGTACATCTCACGGCTTTTGACCAATAAAGGACACATATCCATTGGCATAATATCTCATCTTGTAACTTAATTGCCCTAAAGTGTCTTCTCCTCTCTGCCTCTTTATTCTGTCCCCAACAACCACCAATGTTTGTGTTGTTTCCAAGATTTATATTTCCTAGTACAACAAATTTGAAATTTTATAATATATAACCTTTTCAGTTGGCTTTATTTTCTTAATTTACATTTCATCCATGTCTTCCTGGGTTGACAACTCTCTGCTTTTTATTGAATAATATGCATAACCTGGAGAGACTAAGTCCAACAGTCTATTCAACTACAGAAGGCTTTTAAATTTGGCATACAAATACAACGAAATAAGGCAATTCTAAGCATCAACATGCAAGTTTGTACAAGTGCACACTCTCTAGCTTCTTTGGCAACTATGAAGGTATTCATTTGCTCAGTCGGATAGGAGTAGCTTTGCTCTGTGCTCTTCTCAATGCTTGCATCTGAATCGCCACTGCAGTGAATGAGCAGTATTGCTGTTCTCTATTCTCACTAGCATACAATGGTATCAGGGTTTGGTCTGGATTTTGTTTACACTAGTAGGTGTAACCTTGCTTCTTAATTTTGCATTGCATCTATGGTAGTCTATGGAGAGCAATATTTAAAAGCTTGTTTACCATCTATACACCTTGAACAAAGTGACTATTAAAGTATTTGGTCCCTTTTGATATCTGTTTTATTATTGTTGAACATTAAATATTCTTTGTACTTTTGAATTTATCAGACATCCTTTTGGAAATATTTTCTGTTTCTCATGCTAATCTTTTCTGTCTCTTGGAGGTCATATTTTTTTTAAATAGAAGTTTTCATTTTAATAAACTCCAGATTATCATTATTTTCTTTCATGAATCAGACTTTTGGTGTTAAGCCCAAAATTTTACTATCATGAACATGGTCATTTAAATATTTTCTAGTTTTTCATTAGAATGAATTGAGCAAAGAAGAAAACAAACTAAAATATTTTCCTCCATGAAGACAAGATGAATTTCATTTGCAGGAATACAAGACTGAAAACCTCAATAATTTTAAATGCTGTATGATTCTGAAGACTGAGAAGATAGCAGACCAAATAAACTTGATCTTTTGAAGCATTATATTAAGATACACAAGAGATCACAACTAGCTGTACTTCATGATTTTATATTCTATAAATGGCAAAATTAGAGTGATAGAAATTAGGTGAATAGTTGTCAAGGCTTGAAATCTAGAGAAAGAGAAAATGACAGTGGATATTTGGGGCTATTTGGAGTGACAATGCTTAAAAAGCTTTTTATAAATGCTTATATCTACATCAAAGAGCATTTTATTAGATATGAATTTTATCTAAAGTTTTAAAAGCAGGATAAAGAGTTGCATCATTGGTATTCTTGTAGAAAACCTAGGCTTGATTCCCTGCATCCACCTGGTAGTTTACAACCATCCACAACTCCAGTTCCAAGTGATATAACTCCCTTTCATGACCCTTAAAGGACACCAAACATGCACCTGATGTGTATGTAGGCAAAACACTCATAGATGTAACATAAAATAAATGAGTCTATAAAAAGTAAAAATAAATAAAATGTAAAATGAGATAGTATGGTATGTGCTCAATAGTGATTGACTTGTTGATGACAGTGGTGACATAGCAGCAGGAATGGACCAGGTGTTGGAAGACAATTTACAAAGGTTTTATTTTTGATGAGGACCATCTTGAAATTCTTGAGTCATTACAAGATAGATAGCCATAAATCTGTAATTTGAAATGCGCTCATTAAAACGAATGAATTCGATATGCTTTAAGTTCCAGATGTTCAGGTAAGCATGGCGAATGGAGTTTGCTGATTCTTTCCATTGCTAATGAAGAGTAAATACCAGATGATGAAAGTGCTATCATGGGGATGAGCACAGGGTGTATATCTGAACCACATTATTCAGACTCTTTGAAGCTTCTAAGAAAACAACCACAGAGGAGTAGATGATCTTAGGAAATTCTTCTCAAAGTCATTTATCTGCAGGGACTTGTGTTTAGATTTGCAAGAGAATGAGAAAAGGAGAAAGCTGGAGGGTAAAAGGAACATCACAGTATGCAGAAGCAGGCAAAGGATCTCTGGTATTGGTTTAAGAATCAGCTGGTTCTGGCAGAGCCCCACCAAAAGACAGCCAAAAGATTAGCAGAAGAATGCCTTGTAGGGCATCAGTGGGAGAAGAGGTCCTTGGTCCTGTGAAGGCTTAATAGATGCTCCAGCATGGGGAAATTGAGGGGGGTAGTGGGAGTATGTTGGGGGAAGCATATTCCTGGAGGCAGGAGGTGGGGGGATGGGTTGGGGGTTTTCAGGGAGGGGGGAAACCGGGAAGAGGTATAACATTTGAAATGTAAATGAAGCATATATTCAATAAAAAAAAAAGAACACACACACATAAGGAATCAGTTGGTAGGGGATCCTAGGTCCTGTGTCTAATGGTGGTTCACATGCTGTTGGACTGGTTGTTTGGAACTGTTATCTTCTGACACAGAATTGGCTAAAGTTTTCCTCACTCTTTTCAGTTGTGTGATCTTTGACATGTAAGTGACATGTTCTGAACATTGATTTAAGTATTCTAAAAACTGAGGGTATAGTTATCTTCTCTATAGAAGCATTTTTAAAATACTAGATCTACTGATCTCTGAGAAGTATCTGGTACATTATTTACAACGATCTTGTGAGATAGATGTATTTACCACTGGTCCATTTTATTAGTAGGATGCATACATGGAAAGATGGGCAATTTGTCCATGGGTAGATAGAAGTAGCCTAAGTGCAGTTCTCTCAACTACTCAGTTCTGACACTTCTGGTATAGGTCATAAGACTATAATAAGTAGTGGGAATCTGTACAAAGTTCAGTAACAGAATACTCTTGCAATAGGATTGACTTATCATACATTGTTGGCTATCATGCCAGTCTCTGTGTTTTTATTCATATGTATTTGAGGGAGACAGGATACACAAATAAAATGCAATAAGTACCCTAGAGCAATGCATGGAACATAGGGAAACACACAGAGAGAAACAGGTTTGACTTTCCATTTGTTCTCTCCAAGATGTAAACTGAAGCAGACTGTAGCAGAATTTTCCCTATCCAATCACTTTAAATATTAATACAACAAGAAGCCTGTGATTGGACAGGGGAAAGGGAGGTAGAGTGAGGAGTTGCAGAAATGGAGACAGAGGAGACAGGCAGGGGAGAAGGAAGCAAGATGGAGGATGAACAAGATGATTCAGATGCTGCATTGTTTTAAATAGCCACAAGTATCTATAAATATAAAGGATAGAACAATTGGGATAACTTGTCTGATCTAGTCCACTTGTATCATTATCACTTGCTCCTGAATTAATTATGTGAGCATCTTGTGTATCGAATATTGATATATAAACCTGACTGATTAATTATGAGCTTCTAGAGTTTTGTTTTACTGGATTACAGGAATGTGGGACTACAGGGTGTTTATGGCTGAGAAGTTATGGGTGGCACTGAGACAAGTGAACCAGAGCTGGAAAGACCAAGATCAGTTGCTGTGGGTGGGGGGCTATCTTAGAGACAGAGGCTGTGAGACAACTGCCAGGGTAGAGAATAGCTGGGTGTAGTATGGGAACTTGCTGTTCATTTTAATATTTCCTGCAACAGCAGGCCACTTTTCATAATGATAAACTCCTAAATATGAATATATGCTTCACTCTCTTACCAGAACATAGTCACATTTAAATAAATCAATGGATAAAATTATATCAAGCAAACACACACACACACACACACTAATATATATATATTAGTGTGTGTGTATGAACTTGGTACACTTTTTTGTAGTTATACCATGTAGATCCTCTCAAAAGAAGTTTGTGGTCTATCAAGGCAAAGAGAAACCATATTTCCAACTTGGTCTTATAGTTTCCATTTGATTGCTAGTGATTCATAGTTGATGCCTTCACCTCTGGAAAGAAGAAGAAAATTGAAAATTGTGTTTTTCCACTGCTGTGAGAGAACACCATGACCAAGACAACTTACAAAAGAATACATTTCATCTGCAGCTATTAGTTTCATAGGGTCAGAGTCTATGATTCAAAGGTATGATGGCAGAAATAGTTAAAGCTTACAGATTGATATGCAAGTAAGAGGGACACTGGGATTGGAGTGAGTCTCTTAAAACTCCAAAGGCTACACCAAGTGACAAGGTCCCACTTCATAATCCTTCTCAAAGAGTTCTACAAATAACAGGCCAAGTACGCAAACACTTGGGCCTCTTAGGTGTTTTTCAGACCACCAAAGGGTCCTTCCAGGAAGATGAGTCAGCTGGATATCTGTGCCTCTTCATATGCAACAACCTGTGTCCTTCTGTCAGATTTATATACTTAGGTATATGAAACCATCCTTAAATAACAGAAGGGAAGAAAACCTCCATAAACTTGGCATTTAGGAGAGTTCTAGAAAGCATTGAGAAACCAATGGGACAAAGTGAGATTAGTGGTGTAGAGTGGTGGTCTTTTTAAAATTTTTATTAGATATTTTCTTTATTTACATATTTATATATATTATTTATAACCATATTCTGGTTTCCCCTCTAAAACCCCTTATTCCATCCCTCCACCCCCTACTTCTATGAGGGTATTCCCCCACCCACCCACCCACTCCTGCTTCCCCAAACTGATCCCCTGTACTGGGGCATTGAACCTTCACAGGACCAAGGATCTCTCTTCCCATTGATTGCCAACAAGGCCATCCTCTGTTACATATGTGACTGGAAATGGGTTGCTCCATTTGTACTCTTTGGTTGGTGGTTTAGTCCCTGGGAGTTCTGGGGTGTCTGGTTGGTTGATATTGTTGTTTCTCCTATGGGTTGCAAACCACTTCAGCTCCTTGGGTCCTTTCTCTAACTCCTCCATTGGGGGGACCCTGTGGTTGGCTGTGAGCATCCACCTCTGTATTTGTCTGGCTCTGGCAGAGCCTCCCATGTGACAGCTGTATCAGGCTCCTGTCAGCAAGCACTTTCTGGCATCCGTAATAGTGTCTGGGTTTGGTAACTGTATATGGGATGGATCCCCAGGTGGGGCAGTCTCTGGAATAGTAGTCTTTGTTTAGCTTTTAGTAATGTCAGATTGGAAAAATGAGAAATCATTTCTGAAAGGACATGGAGTTTTACACAATGAGTTAGCAAAGTGTTAGTATCCTATAGAAAGAATCTTTGTGCCCCCTCTGCCCCCAAAGTTCTCTACCCAGTCTGCCCTTCATACTCTGAATGCCTTTCCTAGGAAGAAATTAGGATCTGATGACATTTTTGCCTCAGGAGGTAAGCACTGAGGATCAGGGAACATTATCTTTATATTATGGAGGGACCCATGGCTCTAGCCACATTTATAGCAGAGGACGGCCCTTGTCAGGCATAAATGGGAAAAGAGGCCCTTGGTCCTGTGAAGGCTCAAGGTCCCAGTGTAGTGGAATGTGAGGGCAGAGAGGCTGAGTGGGTAGGTGGGTGGGTGGGAAACACCCTCATAGAAGCAGGGGAAGGGATGGAATAGGGGTTTTCCAGGGCCAGGGAGGCAACCAGAAAAGGGGATAACTTTTGAAATATAAATAAAGAAAATATCCAATAAGAAATGTAATGTAAAAAAAACTGATTATTTTATTATAGTAATTCCTAAATGTGGAAAAACTTGATCAAAGCATATGTACATTTTAATGCTTTTGATTAACACTGCCAATGTTTTTCTCCAGAAAGATTATACTAATTTTCATAGTTGCAACTTGCCACAGTATACATTTTTCTTTTATAAAAATTAAAGCACTAAAAAAAGAGAGAATATGAAAGTGTACAACATAGCCTGGTGCAGAGGAGGGCTATTGCTATCTGCATATGACTTGAAACTTCTTTAACAAAGGCCGTATTCATCTAATACCCAAGATTCCATCTTTTGTCTTTCAATAAGGATTAGAACTCACAGAGACCAGAGGTGATAACTCTTTTCTTCCTATATCTTCAGGACTTATACAGAACCCTGCACAGAGTAGGGTCTTTATGATAGTCTTCTGAACTGACTTGAACTCATGGAAATACCAAAATGTCTAGAGCCATTAAACTCCACAGTAGCAAAAGCCCTGTGAAGCCTGAGTAGAGGTCACTCCTGAAAGCCAGTACCATGCCTAGGAGGAGGTATAAGGCAGCTCATTCTGTCTAAAAATTAGATGGAGACCATTTGCCTGTAGCCTTGAGGTTTAATCTTCTCTTTAGAATCTTGAAAACCCATGGCATTGAGTGCTGAAAGGCATCGCTGAGCAACAGTCCTTAATCCTCAGTTCTCTTTCAATTCTTTTCTTGAAAAGCACATATGATTGGTAGTGACATTATTCCATGAATCTTGGGTACATCTGCTTCAGGCTCTTAGAAATGTTTTTCACCTGCTTGCATCTACCAAGAAATCAAAGCTTAAACTACTTTCTGTACCCTGCATGTCCTCATGTTTCCAGAGGTGCCTTCTTTCTGAATTGACTTTAGAAGAATTCGTAATCACCAGAGAAGACACCAGCTATGAGGAAGAATGCTTGAAGATTGAGGTAATTGAAGTATGGAGTGAATGAGTCAAGAGCTTTGAGGAATGTTAGGTCAGGAGCAACTGGGGACATATCTATGGAGTAAGAGACTCATGCACAGTAGCAGGTCTTGCACAGTGTGAATGGTATGCAAATTCTGCAATCTTGGGACCGAGGACATTACAGTGAGTTCACCTTCTGTACTTTCTTGTCAGTCCCAGTTCTTGTCCTTCTCAACACCTGCTCCAGTGTTTTTAACTGTACAGTTTCCTAAAAGTAGCACTTCAGGTAATGGACATCCATGTTGTCCATTTAGAGCTTCCTTCTGAGGGTACTTTCCCTTAGAACACACATGGATTATTAATTATTTGCTTTTGATAATAAGACATAAAATTGAGCTTTAAGGTATAAATCCATGGAGCCAAACCTGATTTTCCAAAAGATGATTCTGATGGCTTGTATAGAAAATGTGTCTACAAGAGGAAGCAACCTAGGCAGGGGGAAGAGATGGAAACTGGTGGGGCGGTCCAGAGGAGAAGAGGGAGGTGTTTATGAGGATATAAAGAAAGAAAATGGTTGAGATAATGATTCTGGACGAGGAAAAGGACAAAGCCTCTGCTCCAAAAGGAAATGGCTAGATGCTTTAAGGTTTCTTTATCCTGATATAGAAAAGGGACCATCAGATCCTAATTTCTTCCTGAGCCCTAGGAAAGAAATTCTGAGTATGAGGGGTAAACTGGGTAGAGAGATTTGGGGAGCACGAAGACACTTTCTACATGATACCAACATGTTGGTAACTCTCTGCGTTCAGCAATCCTTCAGGTTGTATATTGATGAATCTCCTCACTGAAAAAATTTGGAAAAGCCAAGACAAAGTCACATGATCTGCTAAGGTATATGTTGAGCCAGATACAAAACACATATATAGTGAATGACTGGACCCCACATGTCTGTGACTCCTTCAGGACTCTCCTACAAATCCAAACAAGATAACCTGCTGTTCTTGACTAAGCACAATGTGCAAGCACATCATCCCCCAAAGCCTTTGCTGGGAAGATGTTTATGGTCTCTAGGTATCTACTGACAAATCTCTGTGTTTACATGTTCAGCTCAAATGTCTGCTCTATCTCAAAGTTGAAAATGCTCTTCACCACAGTGAAAAGTTGTGTTTACAGTAGAAATTACACATTTTCACCTGCCCTGTGATCTTAGGAAGTTTCTTTAGCCATCAATAATTATGAACACCTCTTGCATGGGGTAGCTACAAAGGCTGAATGGGATATCATATGTGGAACATATAACAACATAAAGCCTGCTTGTAGTTGAAAGAAGATAAAGTTATACTTACTGAGTAATTACAATTGAACCTTTTCCATAGCCCTAATGTGACACTTTTCCATAGCAGATGCTTAGAGTTGCTCAAGGGAGTGAGCCACTAATATAAACAGCTTATTCAGATACCAAATAGCCTGAATCACACACACACACACACACACACACACACACACACACACACACGTTGAAGATCATTTTTTATAAGATATATTCTCTATTTACATTTCAAATGTTGGCCCCTTTACTGATTTTCCCCTCAAAAGTCCCCTAAGCCATCACCCTGCCTCCCTTGCTCAACAATGCACCCACTCCTGCTTCCCTGTTCTGGCATTCCCCTATACTGGGGCATCTAGCCTTCTCAGGACAAGGGCCTCTCCTCCCTTTGATGTCCAACAAGGTCATCCTCTGCTGCCTATGCATCTGGAGCTATGGGTCCCTCCATGTGGTTGGTGGTTTAGTCCCTGGGAGCTCTAGGAGTATTGGGTGGTTCATATTGTTCTTCATTCTATGGGGCTGTAAACCCCTTTAGCTCCTTGGGTCCTTTCTCTAGCTGCTCTATTGGGGACTGTTGCTCAGTTCAATGGCTGGCTGAGAGTGTCCCCCTCTGTATTAGTCATGCACTGGCAGAGCCTCTCAGGAGACAGCTATATAAGGCTCCTGTCAGCAAGCACTTGTTGGCATCCACAATAGTGTCTAGGTTTTGTAACTGTATATGGGATGGATCACTAGGTGGGGCAGTCTCAGAATGGTCATTCCCTCAGTCTCTGCTCCATACTTTGTCTCTGTACCTCCTCCTGTGGGTATTTTGTTCCCCCTTCTAAAAAGGACCAGGATATTCATACATTGTTCTTCCTTCTTCTTAAGCTTCATTTGGTCTGTGAATTGTATCTTGTATATTGGAAGCTTCTGGGCTAATATCCACTTATCAGTTAGTGCATAGCATGTGTGTTCTGTTGTGATTTGGTTACATCACTCAGGATGATATTTTCTAGTTCCATCTATATGCTTAAGAATTTCTTGAATTCATTGTTTATAATAGCTGAGTAGTATTCCATTGTGTAAATGTTCCACATTTTCTGTATCCATTCCTCTGATGAGAGAACTCTGGGTTCTTTCTAGCTTCTGGCTATTATAAATAAGGATACTAGGAACATAGTGGAGCATGTGTCCTAATTACACACTGAAAAATCCTCTGGGTATATGGCCAGGAGTGGTATAGCAGGGTCTTCCTGTAGTAATATGTCCATATTTCTGAGGAACTGCCGAACTAATTTCCAGACTGGTTGTACCAGCTTGCAATCCCACCAGCAGTGGAAGAGTTTTCCTCTTTTTCCACATCCTTGTCAGCACCTGCTTTCTCCTGAGTTTTTGATCTTAGTCATTCTGACTGGTGTAAGGTGAAATCTCAGGTTTGTTTTGATTTGCATTTCCCTGATGACTGAGGATGATGAACATTTCTTTAGGTGCTCCTTAACCATTCAATATTTCTCAGTTGAAAATTCTTTGATTAGATTTGTACCCCATTTTTAATAGGGTTATTTGGTTCTCTGGAGTTAAACTTCTTGATTTCTTTGTATATATTAGATATTAGTCCTCTGTCGAATGTAGGATTGGTAATGATCTTTTTCTAATTTGTTGGTTGCCATTTTGTCCTGCTGACAGTGTCCTTTGTTTTATAGATGCTTTGGAATTTTGTGGGGTCCCATTTGACAATTCTTGATCTTAGAGCATGGGCTATTGGTGTTCTGTTCAGGAAATTTTGCTCTGTGCCCATATGCTGGAGGCTTTTCCCTACTTTCTTTTCTATTAGTTTCAGTGTGTCTGGTTTTATGTGGAAGTCCTTGATCTACTTGGACTTGAGCTTTGTACAAAGGGAAAAGAATGGATAGATTTACATTCTTTAGCATGCTAACGGCCAGTTGAACCAGCACCATTTGTTCAAAAGGCTATCCTTTTTTCCACTGGATGTTTTTAGCTCCTTTGTCCAAGATCAAGTGACCATAGGTGTGTGGGTTCATTTATGGCTCTTTAATTCTATTCCATTGATCTACCTGCCTGTCACTGTGCCAATACCATACAGTTGGTTTTTATTTTTTTTAACACTATTGCTCTGTAGTACTTTTTGAGGTTGGAATACTGATTCCCCCAGAAGTTCTTTTATTGTTGAGAATAGTTTTAACTATCCTGGGGTTTTTGTTATTCCAGATGAATTTGAGAAAAAATCAGCTGAGGTGGAAGTCAGAACCTCCCTTGAGATCACACAAAGTGTTGGAGACCAGCAAAACTGTACAAGATATCCAGAAGGTTTCTAGAGAGGAAAGCTCTTCCCAGCTGACTTCTGCCTTACCTGCCCAGAGGAACTCCCAGCCCGGCAGCGCAGTAGTTATCAATATGCTTCACAGGGAGGTGGTGTTAGAACCCTGTGGGCAGATCACCATATCCAGCAACCCTTGTTTCCAAGCCACTTGTCTCCACAGGAGAATGAGGACGATAACTACCAGATGTTCTTCCAGTCCTTTTCTTCCTCGGATCTCAACTCCACCAGGCTGTGTGAAGAGAGCGCTTCAAGTCACCCTTGCAGTTGGCATCTGGGACTGGTCGAGCCCACAGAGATCTCCAGCTCTGGTTACAGGATGGTCTTTTGGGTCAGTAGTGCAGGTAAAAGCAACGCATGCCCTCCTGTAACAATAACAGACAGTGATGATTCTCAGTATGGACCCAGGAGAGAATTGAAGAACTGTCCTCAACCGGGAGGAGAGGAAGGAATGACTCCCTTTGGGTCATCTGTAGAGTTGACAGTTGATGCTATAGTCCATGCCTATTATAATGTAAGTTTTTTTTAACCTTTTTTAAAATTAGATATTTGCTTTATTTATATTTCAAATTGTATGCCCTTCCAAAACCCTTCCAAAGCCCTTGTTACCCTTCCAAAATCCCCCCATCCCATCCCATCCCCTTACTCATCCCTCCCATGCCCCAGTTTCCAGACTTGCCTTCCCTTATTCTGGGGAATCAGGCCTTCACAGGACCAATGGCCTCTCTTCTCATTGATGTCTGAAATGGCCATCTTCTGCTACATATGTAGCTAGAGCCATGGGTCCCTCTATGTGTACTCTTTGGTTGGTGGTTTTGTCCCTGGGAGCTCTGGGGCTTCAGCTTGGTACATATTATTGTTCCTCCTGAAGGGCTGCAAACCTCTTCAGCCTCTCCCTAGCTGCTCCATTGGGGACCCTAGGCTTAGTCTATTGGTTGGCTGTGAGCCATGGGTTTTTTGATCTACTTTCCAATAAGGATCAAAGTATCCTCACTTCGGTCTTACTTCATCTTGAGCTTCATGTGGACTTTGAATTGTATCTTGGGTATTCCAAGCTTTTTGGCTAATATCCACTTATCAGTGAGTATATACCATGTGTGTTCTTTTGTGATTAGGTTATCTTTAAACTCCCTTTTGCTACTAAGTATCAAGGGACTTGAGAGGGTGGCAGAGGCAAACAGGAGATCTGTTGATAAAGGAACTAATGTAATAAAGCATGCATGGTGTGCCTGTGAGTGCGGGGTGTCTATGTGATAGTATATTTGTGAACGTAATTATTCAGATAGCTGAATGTGAATGTGTGCAAGCGTGTATATGTGTGTGTGATTGAGGAAACAGAGTACATAAAGCAGTTGGGGACACACTTACCTGCCCCATCTCCTATCGACCACTCTGGTGGGACTCTTCTGGGAAGGCAAATATAAAATGCTCAGAAAATGCTCCAATTCAAGAGTTGATATGGGAGAAGTTCAGCCACTTAAGCCTGATTTTGGTCATAAGAATCTACTTGGTATGCCCCCCAAATTGGCTCTGGACTTAACATTCCTGACTTCTTCTGGAAATGGCTTGGGTGATTTGCTCTTAGAATACAATTATCTATCTTGGTACTAATCCAAAATTTCTGAGCACTGTTATGGGTCTGAACGGAAAGGACTCTGGGCAGCTTGAGAGTGTGAGCATGTCCCTGGCAGACCTTGCCTACTTCCCCATTCCCTCCGCCTTACTAAAATCTTTTAGGTTACATTCCTAAACCTAGCCACCAAGGTCTGTTCCCTTATTTGGCCGATTTCTCCTCCTGAGACTGACTACCAAGGTCCAGCTATCAAAGTATTGAAGTCCAGCAATCAAAAACCCCCTTTGGCTCACCTAATTAACATGCTCAATCAAAATATACTATTGTCTGGTAGCTCAAAATAAAACAGATCTCCCTGATTTGTCTCTTCTTAAAAATTACTGTTTTTCTACCTGACTCAGAAAGGAGCCATTAACTTTTCTTCCCCACTTAATAAAGGATATCTCTGTGAAAACATGTATTTGGGTGTAGTTTGTGCATCATCCAGGATCTGGGAGGAAACCCTTGCTGTTCTGGGGGTCTTCTTCATGGCTTACAACCTCTGTACTCTGGCTCTGTTCATTGGCATTATCAAGCACTCTTGTTTTCTTTATCTTTGTCTCCTCCCAAGTATTACTCCCTTAAGAACATGTTCTTGGAAGCATTCCTTTACATCTCCAGACTGTAGTGTTAATTTCATTATTTAATATGACTTTTTAAAGCTATTGTACAAAAGTATGCCTCCTTGAAGTATTTCCTATGGAGTTTCAGTTGATCCCAGCTTCACACCATCTCCCCCAACTATCTGACTATTGTCCCCTCTTTTATCTTTCCTGGTAATATACCTGGAGTATTCCCTCTTCCACTTTCACATTACATGGGTTTGTTGCCTTCCATTAATGTATCCTTGTTTCTCCTCCCATGGTCCCTTTCAATTTCCTAGGCCCTATCTACATTTATTCCCACATAAGTGCATACATATAAAAATTAGTAGGCATGATATGCATGTAAAAGAGAACATACAGTATTTGTATTTCTGAATTTGAATTAGCTCATTTAATATATTTTCTAGTTCCATCCATTTTCTTCCAAATTAATTTTTTCTATGGCCAAGGAAAATCCCATTCTGGATAAATAACAGCATTTTCATTACCTGTTCATCTATTGATGGACAGCCAGACGGATTGGTTTTTGGAAGAAAAGAATAAAAATGAAATGAATTCCAAAATGCTTGCCTGTTCCTGATGTCCAGGGTTTATGTCATCTCTCCCTTAAAAATCTTTTATAGCAGAGTTTCTTCTAGAAGTACAGATGACAGAGCTTTGGAAAATGGCCCCAGTCAACATTTCATACTGGAGGCTGATTTTTTTGTGAGCTGCAGAATTCCACCACCTTTATCCTTTGTGGGGCTGGGTGGCATGCTTTCTGCATGGCTGTTTATATTTTAAGCAAAGTTCACAATACAGGCTTCAGTCTTTCACAGTGAAGAAATGTTGCCTTTTGAGAATTAAACTTTAGCCTTTACAAAAAAAACAAGCCAAGGGAAGAGGGATGGTTCTGAAATTGCTTCCCTGCCCTGTGAAAATGGCGAGTGACACAGAATCAAAACAAGCTTTCTAACTGATACAAATGTGCAAAATATTTCCTTCCATCTTCAGAGTTCAATTTTCTAGCAAGCAAATAGGAGACATGTAGAATCACCATCTTTGGGGTCTGGGTCCATTGCTTCAACCAACTACTCATTAAAAATACTTCACACTCATAGTGGCTATAGTGGATGTGTAGAACTTTCTTGCCATTATTTCGTGAAAATTTTTATTATAGCTCAGATTTTGATAGTATATTGACATTATATCAGGTATCTTATGTTTTTCCTAGAGATAATATAAAGCATAAAAGGGGATAGAGAGAGTGCTCAGTGGTTAAGAGTGAATTGTTTTTTGTTTTTTTTTTTTATATATAAAGGGCCTAAGTTTGTCTCCTAACATTTACACCAGGTAGTTTAGAACTGTCTACAGCTCCAGTTCCAGGATATCTCATGCCTTGTCACTTCCGGAGCACCTGCACTCACATGTATGACCCCCCAAACACACACATAAACATATGTAATGTAAAAATAAAGTATATAGAGGGAGATGCATAGGTTACCACATGCTTTTATGCAAGGGACTGGAGCATTTTTAGATTTGTGACCTTGGAACCAATTCTTGCAGAGACTGAAGAACAATTATAGTTCATGAACAATAGACTGTATTTTATATTTGACTAGTAGAGGTTTTTTTTTTGAAACAAACACCTCAGATATTAATTAGAATAGGGAAGTATAGTGGAAGAGTTATCTCAGTGTTGATTTGATGTCCAAAGCCCCTCAGGCTAGAGACTGGATCTTATGAAGATTTCATTTTCCCATGTGACAAATGTTTCATATTCATGTCAGGCTTAAAACAGTGGTAGACATTCTAATTTCTACACTGGGATCTCGCCACCAGCCTGTGACCAACTGGCATCTTTTCTGCATTCTCTGTTTTATAGAACTATCATGGATCCTAGAAAGTGGTCCCACTTTCTGTGCCAAGAAGGAACTCTGATTTGCCTAAACTGGATCCAGTCAATATAACACTCGAGTTCTGTCACTGGTGTGGGTTTTCTTGGTTTAAATCAATCAATCAATCAATCAATCAATCAATCAGTCAATCAATCCTCACCTGTATTTTGGCCAGGGAGACCAGTTTCTTAACAGCATCATGGCTCATCTCAGGACAATGAGAAATGAGAAGGAAATGTGTTGGAAAATGTAGACAAAGGCTTCCAACTTTCTCTCTAGCTTTCTAGGAGTGGCATGGTCTCTAAGAGGCTTGAAAAGGGACTCAAAATGCATAGGAAGTCAGAGCAGAGTGACCTCCAGAGAAGACACTAGACTCAGACAACCTGAAAGTCTACCCTCCTGTTGGGCTTCTTATGCTTAAACAAAGTAGCTTATTCATTTTTAAATTAGGTGTATTGTCTCCCTGTTGTCTGGAACATGAAACACACTAATTGATAGATAGGGATGATGGACTTGAGAGGAGGTGTAATATCAAAGATTTCATAGGAAAGGTAATTGCTTCCTTCCATTTTCAGAAGTTGTTAGTGGTCTTATAGATCTGGGTGGCTCTGGACCTCCTACCTGTAGTGTTTTGAATTCTAGATATTATACTTTTTGAAGACCCATGTCTTCCCCACCCTTGATGACCTAGTGCCCTGCACAGCACTTGCAAATAAAGAAACCATTGAATGATTCAATGACTCTCACTTTTTAAACCACACAGGTCCTAAGGGGCAAAAACTTACTGATTAAAAAGGAAGCAATGAATACACACTAGATGAATCAATGACTAATTCCAAGATAGCAGAAGACATAGGGAAGTGATTCATGCTCTCCCCTGACCTCTGTCTCTGGTCTGAAACACATTAAAGAAGTAGGGGCATCATACCACCTGCAGTCAGAAGAACAGCAACATAGTTGATATTTGTAGATGTGGTACCTGCCAATCAGAACATTTTTGGAGATGTTTCATCATGAGCTTACTATCTTGAAAGGGTTGCATATCTGCCTGGTGAGCATGTACATTTTTCTGGAAGTGGTGGGGTAGATCCAACATTATGGACAGTAACAGCTCTACAAGATTTTCCAACAGTTGGTTCCAGAAGAGCTCTGTCTTTGGGACTCCCATTGTAATTATGGCTTGCTTTATCAGTGCCAGCCAAGCCACTAGAGAAGGCTGGAATCAATCTCTATCTTTTGCTATTATTTCTTCAGCAACCCCAAATGCAGAAACCAACAGGGGATAACAGAATTTAACATGTGCTTTTCTCTTTTGTGAGCATCATTTGAAATCAGAGAGCTCAATTAAGTCATCCAGTCACCAATATTAAATTCAACACACTGATTCCTGGAGAGAAGATCTGAAACCCTACACATTCCTCCAACAATCTCCTGCATCTTGCTTCATTAGTCACTAATTCTCCCCTCATGCTTCTGGGTCCTAAGCTCTCTCCTGGAGTTTTGCTCTCAGCATATGAGCACACACCTTTATCTTTGCTTACAGATGCAATGGTGTTTTCTTCTAACTACTGTCCCATCTACTCTGCCTCATTTCTCTTCTTTCTTCATCCACTTAAAACCATTGTGATACCATACACAATTCTGACCTCTCCATCTGAGTTATATACATTCACTATGTGACTTCCAATCCAGTCCTCAAAATTGCTCTCACCAGGGACAACCATGACCCTCTGGTAGCCAGATTTCTTTGACCACTCTAGCTGCTAAAGACACTTTAGATGTAGTAGTTTTTCTAAAGAAGATAGGAGCAGGTTCTGGAAAGAGCTGAGTGCTACAACTCTCCTGGAAACACTTAATGAGTGACACTTCTAGATTGTGTATAATGTATTCCCTGAAGGTGTGTGTGTGTGTTAAAGCCTTGGACATTGTTACTGTATTACTGAGAGATGATGGGATCTTTAACAAGTATAGGTTAGTTGGAAGAAGTTATGCCCTCCATTCTGCTTCTTGGCAGCAATGAGGTAAGTAGCCTCTCTCACTGTAGGACCTACATATGTGCTAGTAATACTCACTAGTAATACTCATAGGTGCTGTAAAAACAACACACGACAGCCACAGACCAAGACAAAACTCTTTTCTTTATTATACTGTTTATCTCAAGAGTTTGTTTCAGTAACTCAAACCTAATATTTATGCCTTAATAGTACTTGTTCACTTGTAGATCAGGCAAATATGGTCTGGGGAAACAAAGCAACTGGTTGAAGATTACATAATGTCATTTAAGACTTGAATTCCACCCTCTTAAATCTAAGAATTCATAAAGAACCTACTTGTATTTTCCCACTGAGATCTTAATGGTATGATTCACACCCATATCTTACACATTGTAAAAATAAAGCACAGAGCAGTAAATAACTTGCTCAGTTCTACAGAGCTGGCAAGGGAAGATGTTAAACTTGACTGTAGAGCATACAAGTTAAGAGCTATTCAATGGTATAGCTATACTCTCTTGCTTTTCATTGTCTATTCAGAATTTCTATAACTAGGCCCTATGACATGGCTAGGTAATTAAAAGTAGTTCCAAGATATTACTATTCTTATTTCCAGGAATTGTTGGGGTATCTTTGGACATCCATAGTTTCTGAATAAGTCCCCTTCTACTGAAACCTGGCCATACAAACATACTACTTCAAGTTAGCCCACTATATAATGCTTCAGTAAATATTATTTATATAGCTAAGATAAGCATTCTGCAAACACTTATCAATTTTCCCCAACAGTGTGTTTTTACAGTGTTGTGAGTGACCCTCAGAACTCTCTTATCATACACAATCCATAAGTTTTGCAATAACCATGGGATGAGGTGTGAGTACAGAGAGATTCTAGAAATGTTCATTACAATGGAATTAGTATTCAGTTTGCTCCTGTGTAAATACCTTCTGCTGAATTTCCCGTAAGACTAACCCCACTTATTTAATATTCTAAAATGTTCCGTTGAAGTCAAAGTCACACATAATTATATGGAATCCCAGTAGAAGTCAAGAAGGACATACTTCTGAAACAGAAGCCCTGCAAACAGAACAGGGGTCACACCACATAGTTGCTTTATAACCTGGTGTTAGCTGTTTCCCCCAAGATAAAGATTTTAATAATTAAGGGTATTACTGAAAGCACAGAGAGTTGCCAATTAATGTAATATATAATCCCCTTAGTTTCCCCACATTTCATGGTACTTTTATAACAATAATGCCACTTAATAATACTTAAGCCCTCAACAATGCCAGCAGCACCCACATCTCCATGGTAATTTGTAAAATATTCTCCTATCAAATATTTGAAACAAGGTTTGGGTAGGCTATAGTTATAGCCTGGAAGGTTTCCTGACATCAGTAAGATGAGTCTTTCCATGAATCATGAGTGCTCCACAGTGGAGCTAATATGAGTTCCCAGGGTTGTGCTCCTGGTGGCTTTCCCAGGAGTTCTAGGTCTCTACTCTGGGTTAGGGACTGGAACAAATCTTAGCATCCTGCAAAGGAGGGGAGAGGCATGCACACTGCATGTAATAAGAACCATCTTTCTTTTATAGAATTATCTCACTGTATCCTTATGCCAACCACATAAGCTAGCTATTCTTCCACCATTTGTAACTGTGAAGCAACAATGCATGGGCCCAGCACAAGATTAGTATTGTCATCTAGATCTACTTCACTCTTACAGATATTGGGGATTAGGAAAGACTACCATGCAAACTAGCATCCACTTGATCACACCCAAAAGGAGCACTCAAAATATCCAAAGGGATTTCTAACTTATATGACCTGAACTCACTTATATTGCAAGCATTTACACATAGCTCGAGCATTCTGAAAGTCTGACCCTAGGTAAGAATGCCTCTCCTAAATGGGACTTCACTTTTTCTATGCACCTTGGATAAGGAATTCCAGCTGAGAACAGTGGTATATGCCTATATGCCTAAGACTAGAGAGGCAGTTTCAGAAGGAACATGGAAAGTTCAAGGCTAGCCTGGTTTATGAATGAATTCCAGATCCTATAGTAAGACCCTTCTTCAAGAGATAGTTATAGATAGATGATCGATGGATGGATGTAAGGATGGATGGATGGATGGATGGATAGATAGATAGATGATAGATAGTTGAAAATACATTTTTAATTGAAGAATTCCCAATTATTCAAGAGGTATAGTTCTCAGTATGTCTATTAGATATACCTAGTAAAATCTGTTATAGGCAAGCCACCCCACCATGCCATGTAGTTTGAATGGTTTTTTAACTAGAAGAGATCCAGAACTTAGATTGAACATTCATGAGGGGTCCAATTCCAAGATTTATTGTCTGAAAGAACAATATTATAAGTGTCTTGGGATCCTAACTCTAATGCATTTGGTTGCAGGGTTATATAAATTCAGGCTGCTAATTTTTATCTAATAGACAGTTTAGGTAGTAATGAAATACTTTGTGTGAGTATAATTTTCTGTTCAAAAGCAAATGACAAAGAATTGCCCAGGTCTGGGGGAGGTAATAACATTCTTTATGTTTAGCTGCTGACAGTCCTCTAAGAATCTCCAGTTTCCTGGACAAATATCACTGAAACACAGATCTTCATAATACTTGTGAAAAAAAGTGGTAACATTATCTTAAATTCTCTAGGTGAGGTGATATTTTGGGAGAATGTTCCATTTTGGATAAGTCTAAAAAGAATAGAAGGTCTCAGAGGAATGGAAACTTCCCAACATTCAGATATGTGTACATGAGTATCTCATGGATTTGGTTATGGTGTCTTATGGGTATATTATCATTATTATTAGTATTGTATTAATAGTATTGTACTCCCAAAATCACTTTGAACTCTGAGTTGTATTGGCCTGGAAAAACTGAATCCTGCCTATCCTCAGAGATGTGTAGTTTTCCATTTGTATACTGCTTATATTTAAAGAACTCAGGGGATTTATCAGATTCTCAGGACTA
Source organism: Apodemus sylvaticus (assembly GCF_947179515.1). Classification (NCBI taxonomy): domain Eukaryota; kingdom Metazoa; phylum Chordata; class Mammalia; order Rodentia; family Muridae; genus Apodemus; species Apodemus sylvaticus. Next base: position 104,279,757 of record NC_067477.1, on the reverse strand, counting down.
CTGCAGCAGAACACTACAATCTTGGAGCCTTTATATGACTGAAATGTATACACCGACAAAGTTGTAGTAGAGAATCTCTTGCTGCCCTTTGCATCTTCAATTAGTTGCCAACAGTCTCCGACACTCCTTGTAGCTGATTCACTCCAGTCTTTGCTTCCACCTTTATATGTCAATTCTCTGTGTGTCTCTTGACATGGCTCTGAGCATGCATATATGTGTATATGAGTATTTGTGTAGATGCGTATATTTGGGTATACATGTATGTGTATCCATTTGCATGTGAAGGGTAAGGTTCAATCTCAAGTGTCACTTCTTGGGTGCTATGTGCATTGCTTTTAAGACAGGATTTTTCAGTGTCCTGGAACTTGCCTCAGGTTAGCTAGCAAGCCACAGGGATCCTCCTGTCTCTTCCTCCTTTGAGCTGGTGTTATAACTAGAAGCCTTTTATGTGGGTTCTGTGGATGGAGCTCTAGTCTTTATGAGTGTGTAACAAGCACACTACTGGCCAAGCTATCTCCACAGCTCTTTGTGTCATGTCTTAATGGCCTCTTCTCATGTGGACACCAGCTTTTGTAGCAGATCCATATTAACTCATTTTGACATCGTGTTTTTCTATTTCACATTGGTATTGGAGATAAATTACCAAATTAAATCACCGACATAGGTATTAGAAATTGGGACATCAGCATGTCATTTTGGGGAAGAGTGTTAGATACATTACAGATTCTTTGATGTATTGATGCTCATATATTACCAGCTCTCTATTGAGATACTTTGAAAAAGACATAGATTGCAACAAATGAAACAGACTTGACCTCTCACATGTGATAACCAAAGATTCCAGCTCCCATGGGAGGAATGTCCTTTCCTAGCAAAGCCTTCAGGGATGATATGATGCTTTGACAGAGGAAAGATTAAAAACAAGGTTCTGGGAAAAGAGAAAGGCTAACAGAGGAAGAGAGAAAGGAAATGGGCTGACAGAGTGAGCTGCACTGAACAGAGGGTCCAATTTCTGTAACCCAGCTCCTCATCCCCATCTCTGACAAGATGAAAAATGATACTTCAGATGAGCACCCTGGCCTCAGCTCTTCTCCTACGATATCAACAAACTAATCCCATAGTGAGTCAGATGAGCAACAGCTTCGTGTCTCAAAGCTATTACTCTGGCCTCAGTTAAACTGCCTCTAGAGAATGTCTATTTAAGAGGATATCCTTTCCTTTTATCGAGGGGCCATATAAAAAATGATCAAATAAAGCATGTTTCTATATCGTCTATAAAAGTGTAGCCAGAGAGAGTCTCTCTTCCACTCTACCATGTTTCTTACATAAAGATCTCTGTAATGATTGCCTCTTAAAAGTGGATACCAGTAAAAGGTCTGTCTTTCTTGTCAGCCTGTTTTTCTTGTAAGCACTAACAATTTTAGTGTTTTATGGTTGTTTTTTGATTTTTGCTTTTGTTCTCTGAGAAGCATGGCAATTGGTTTTGTACTTCCTACCAGACATTATAATAGAGGTTTTCATATTGTAATCTACCTGTCAAAAAAGAAGACTCTTCTAAGATTGACAGGGTCTGAATGAAGGTAGGTAGGCAGCACATAGTACTGTCCTCTGGGTGCTGAACATGACTCCAGCAGTTAGACAGGGTCTCAAGACTAGATACCTCAGGATAATGGCAAATCTTTATGATTATGAATATGACATATGACAGTGGCACTTAATGGAAGTAGCATAACCTGTATTGTATGGCAAGTATTATTTGCCTTTTTAGCATATTCATAATTGTGAGAATTACAAAGGAATTTAAAATAAATATATAAACAATAAACAGATAAATTAGTGGGTCATGTGGACATAGTATCTTATACTTGTAATACTAACAGCTGAAGAACTGAAGCAAGGGGATTGTTGTGAGTTTCAGGGCACCCTTGGCTATATAGTAAATTGCTGGGCAGCCTAGGCTATGCAGTAAAACCCTATCTCAAAGAACAACAAAACAAAAATAATAAATAAGGAACAAGATTTGTGGAGTATACTCTCCTAATGTTGCTTCTCAAGAAAGCAATATTTTGTTGTTTAATTTTCCAAATGTTCTCATGGTCAACATCTCCCCACAGAGTATCAGGGAATTAATATTTCAGAAAGTTATCTCATGTAGGATTTTAGGGTCTATGGAAACACCTGGATAGATGCTGATTTTAGAAATGCAGCCCAATGTTTGGGTTTGGATGCAAATCAGTTACCTATTCACACTATATACTGTACTATGTAGACAGAGTTTGTATCTGTATGCCACTGCGTATATATGCATGATAGTTCACACTCATAATGAGCTACTAGCCATAAATTTACTATCTCCATCTCAGCTGACATATTATGTAAATATAAGTAAAGTTTACTGTATAAGATAAATGAAGAGCATACTTAGATCTAATGGTTTGAAAGAATGAAATTTGAATGGAAGTTTTTGGACACGATCAGTGAAATATCAAAAGAAGCAATGCTGAAAAGAGAAAAGCAACAAATACATTCATAACTGACCAAATGAGGATGAACTAGAGCATATCTATTAGTTCAAATATACTTTGTTGTTTTTGTTTTGTTTTGTTTCACATAGAGAAGGCAAAGGCCATTGTGTCAACTCTTAAGTACAATAGTGACCACAAGTAGATAATCAATGGAGTAGCAACTGGTCTTATTTAATTACTGAATTACTAAGACATTGTTGAATAATTAAATAAATGGAAATTACTACTTATTCTGTAAATGAGAATACATGCTGATAACAGCAACTCTGAGTAAAATGTACTACAAAGGGATTTTTAGCTTATGAGTATCAGAAGGGCTAATAATCCATATGCTTGAGTAGACTCACTGCCATCACAATACATGCCAGGGAGGAAAGAAGCCTTTCATTCCTCGTGGGGGAGAGGCTGAGGTCAGAGAAACCACACCACATCAGAAGCATCCTCTGAAACTTCTAACCTCCCTTCATTTTAATATTCTGCAAATTTCTGCCACCCTCTAAACATTTCTGTTGTATACATCTCCATTATCTTTTGTATATGTATATTCTTACTGTTAATGAATACACCACTTATTTGTATATTTTTTGCATTTCTTACTAGCAGTATGCTCCCTCTACTCCCGATGAAGACAATGTTTTTGTAGTCTTTATGTGCCCTCTATATTTCTGTCAGCTGTATACATGACATAGCAATGTTTATTGAATGCATAAGAACACTAGACCAAACTTGTAGTGTTGTCTGTCTGCCCTGTGTTATAACATAGCTGAGATGCCAGTGTGATACACTGCATTCCATTCTTAGTTATGTGGTTGCCCCAGTGCAGGGAAGGTGGAGACTCACCAAAGTTCCTCACATGGGTGGTACTTGTGTCATCATCTTTGAGACCAGAAACCAGATTAACCAGACATCTGTCATGGTTGAGAAGGTGGAGACATCATTGTTAAATCAGTAAAAACAACACAACCTTTGAAAGAGGAACATGCACATAGAAAGAGAATTCTAGTAACACAAAGGATCAGTGTCCAGAGCCAGCTCCGCATTTAACCCTGTCATAGGCATCGTCACTGATTGTATATAGGTATTCAGAAGTTCCAGCTAGTATTCAGACATACTTGGAGGCATGCTTTGACTGCAAGGTACAAAGAATCATAAAGCAAATAAAGATACAAAACAGAAATACTTCCTTAATAAAATTGTGGCCCAATACATGAAAGAGTCCATTTCCTTAAATTTGTTGGTCTCATATAAAGTCAAAGGTGAGTAGTGCTGGTCTGGGACACTAGCCAGTGAAGTTCTCTGAGTTGTGTGTGGGCTAGTTCATTCTTTCTTTTCTACTATTGTGCTGGTTAGATTTTATTGCAACTTGATACAGCATAGATGCATCACTTGAATAGTTGCTCAGATTCAATCAGCTTGTGGCCATATTGAGTGAGATACCTCAACTGATGGTTGATACAGGAGGCCACATCCCATTGGGTGTGGAACTATCTCTAGGCAGGTGGACATAGGCTGTATAAAAGTGCCAGTTGAGCATGAGCCAGAGAGTGAGGCAGTAAATAGCATTTCTCCATGGTCTCTGATCTGGTTCCTATTTGAGTTCCTACGCTGAGCCCCTTAGTGATAGACTTTGACCTGAAAGAGTGCGCCAAATAAGTCCTTGCTTCCACAGGTTGCTTTTGTTCAGAGTGTTTCATTCTAGCAGTTGTAGGCAAAGTATAATAAACATTATATTTCGAGATGATGACTTCTTTCCATTCTGCCTCATGGATATAAACCGGCATTTCTTCTCATGTACCACATCTCAAGTACATTCCAGACAACAAGAAGAGGACCTTACAAATGAACAAAAGGCCCACATTAGAACAGACTTTACCTGTTCAATAGGAAAACAAATTCTATAAGGTCTGTTGAGTAACTGGTTACCTGGAACCCCCAATCTAATTACTAACCAAGAATCAAGAATCTAAGGGCTGTTTTATATGATCATGACTCTTCTCCTACCAAGGATGGAGAAGATCCACTCTCTTAAACCCTGATGAATCTCCTCAGTCATTTCAACAAACTATGACTCTTTAAAGAATGAGAAAGGGTGGTGTGGTGGTTAATGTTGATTGGCAATGTGACAGAATCTGGAAACAGGTGGGAGAAGGCATCTGCCTCTAAGCATGCTTGTGGAGGATGATTCTGATTATTACATTAATTGGAGAGGGAGGACCTACACACTGGGTGGGATACTGGAATGAATAAACAAAGGGAACTAAGCAGTGTGCATGCATTCATCCATCAGTGTTTCCTGACTGTAGATAAGATATGAGCAGCCTCTTCAAGCTATTGGTCATTTGGCTTCCTCATCTAAACACTTCAACTTTGAGCCTGAAATAAAACCCTTCCTCTTAAAAGTTGCCTTTGCCAAGAATATTTTATCACAGCCTCAGGGGCAGGGGGAACTAAGGCAGGCAGAGATTGAATTCTCTATGGCAACTGAGGGATTCCATGGGCTCAGACATAAGTTCCACAGAGGCATTGCTGCTCCAGGCTCTGTTCCTTAGCCTGCTTTCCACTCTTTCACAAGACATGAGGACAAACTCCATGCTTTTGTCTCAGACAGAATGCCCAGTGGGCATTCAACTTGGATCTTCCTTTCTACATCTCCAGATGAAATGTCCTATGGTTCTGTCAGCTTTCACATTCTCCATATCTGCACCTTGCATGATGCTTACTATTACCACAGTCAAGATGCAATTATAAAGGTCATTCTATGAAGATGCAGTAGAAGCATGTGTACCAATTGTATGGGGTCAGAAGTAAAGACAGAAACAGGGTAAGAAGTTTATACTGGTTCTTTTGCTGGTTTTAGGATGCTATAGAGCTAACATTCTCTCAAATTCTTGACTGTTCTCTCATAAGATGGAACTATTTAAATGGAACAAATGGCCGGGCAGTGGTGGCGCACACCTTTAATCCTAGCACTTGGGAGGCAGAGGCAGGCAGATTTCTGAGTTCGAGGCCAACCTGGTCTACACAGTAAGTTCCAGGACAGCCAGGGCTACACAGAGAAACCACGTCTTGAAAAACCAAACTAACTAACTAACTAACTAACTAACTAAATAAATAAATAAATAAATAAATGGAACAAATGGAATAATTAGGTCAATAGTACTTTGCAAATGGAAAACAACTCATACACTTGAAATTATAGCAATTATACCTTGCCTAGGTATGGTCTAGGTTCCCCAAGATTGATGTGTTGAAGTTCTAACCTCTGGAACCTGAGTGTGTTTGTGTTTTCACATTAGCTCTTGAAAGAGTCAATTAATGTAAATCTCTGTTCTTCAAGGGCTTACCATATATGAGGGATGGAGAAAAGTGAAATGTTGGAGTTCTACGTTTTTCCCTGGGAAGAAATGCCTTACTTCATACTCTAGCCCCTGGTGTCTGGGACTTCCAACTGATGTTGTGACATTTTTATCTGACTGTCACTGCCAATAGCCTAGAAACAATCTTCCATTCAACTTAGGTACAATGTGGAAAAGGCCCATGTGGTAGTATGAATGAGAATCTTCCCCATAAGGTATTATGTTTGAATACTTGATCCTTAGTTGCTAGAACTGTTTGAGAAGGATTTAGAGTGTGTCCTTGTTGGAAGAGTATGGCAGTGGGGATGGACATTGAGGATTCAGTAGACTCCCAATGTTCTCTCTGTCTCCTACTTGTAGGTGAGTATAAGTAGTCAGCTACTACTCCAGCACCTGCTCTCAGCTACTGCTCCAGCGCATGCCTGCTCCAGGATGACTGCCATGATGATCAAGGACATACCCACTGAAACAGTTAGTATCAATAAAATCTCTCCTATAAGTTACTTTGGTCATGGTGTCTTACCACAGCAATAGAAAAACATTGCTTCCAACTGAAGTTGTGACATTTCATTTATAGTTTTGGTTAACATTGACATATTATGTGCAGCCCTATTACTCCAAGAGGACAACTGAACATGAAAATATTTTGAATATCCTATAATATTTAAATTTTCCTTTGGAGATGCTCTGCCCAACCAAGACTTTTTAAGAAGTCTTTTTCCTACCCATTAGAGTAAGTATGTAAATCCTTAAATCTAACCTTGTTTCTAATTTAGTCCTAAGCATAAACCAAACTTTGGCCATATACCAATGTACAAAATCAACAAGAACCAAAGACTTTACACTAAATCTAATCCTAATCCTAGCCCTGTATCTATAATTCAGTCCTAACCATGGCCTTGACCCTAACTCTATCTCTAATCCTAACCTCAATACTATACACAAACCAAATCTAAACTGTAATCTTGACCCTAAATATAAGACTAATCCTTACCCTAGCTTAATATCTAAGTTGAATCCTAACTTTGGACTTAAACCTAATTGTAACCCTAGCCCTGTACATAAACCCAGTAAGAATATAATCTTGACCCTAATACTACCCTAGCCCTAACCTCCACCTAATGGGTAGAGATTTAAATCTCTCCAAGCCCTGGATTTTATAGTCCCTTGCTTTGAACTGAAGGACTTGGCTAGAGACTGGGCCCCACCCTGTCCTGAATAGAAAGGCTCCAAGGTGAGGCAAGGCTCGAACATCTACTATCCCCTTGACTTTCTCTTTGTGCTCCTCTTATCAGTTATTTATCATCCATGCTACAGCAATTTATAACTGCTTCCCTTTCTATGGGCAGGCTCCACCCTTGTTCTCCATTTACCTTTACCTCAATCATGCTCAGATTCTGTATACTCATAGTTTCTGATAACAAGAACCATGTGATAACAATAAAAGCCATACCTGGTGAGATGTCCACACCTCGAACTTCTGAAATTTAATTTGACTTCTAAATAGTCTGTTTTCAGAGTTGAGTTATTTGCACACCCAGCAACTTTCCAACAGATGGTGGTGGAAACAGTCTTCTAAATCATTAGTGCATTGCTGTGATAAATCATTAGTGCATTGCTGTTATCCACTTGTTCTTGATCTCCCCTGTTCCTGTTGGGGAACTCTTGCTACGTTGTACAAATATAATCCTCCTTTATAAATTGGACATACAAATTCATTCTCTGCCACACAGAAAACCAGCTTTTTTGGGGGTCCAACACCCTCTTCCTACTGCATTTTACCAGAGTCTACTTGAGGGTACTGCTGAGTTGAGCTATGTAATGGGAATGAGTTATGTGTTTAGTAAAGCATCCAGTGACAGAACATTTAATTTGCTTCTATCTTCCTGTGACAGAGTTCATCAAATAGTATCCCATCTTCTTTTTGCCAATTATATAACTTAGTATACCTCTAGCATTCAACTTAATAATATCTAATCTTTTCTAATTATAGCCTTGCAAAGGTAGACATTTCTTCAGAGGCCTATGCCTTGATAGGGATCCCACAAGTCTGAGGGGAATGTGGAGTGGGATGTGTTAACTAGTGACACATGATATGCTCTGCATTAGTCTTCCATTTTGTGGTAGTTCCCATCAGTTTCATTTTTCTGTCAAGGATGACATAGTTCTTCTGACACTGAAAAGTTGCTTTCTTAATTGTGCATAAAATGAGCCCAGTTACAGTTCTATGATGCATACATTAGTATGTCAGATGTGGTCTGGCGGCAGTGCAGCAGTGGCTGTTCCAGCTGAAGGGCCATCAGCAGTGGAACCAAGGCGACACAGGGTCCAGTTAGGCCCTGCGCCCACGACCACTGACCTTCACTGACCAGCCGGGCGGCAAGCAGCTGCAGTTGTGCGGCGCCTTTCCTGCACAGAAGCCACTTCAGAACTCGGCCTCCCACCAGTCAGGAGAGGTGCATCCATCTTGGTTTCGGACTCCAGGGATCAGACAGACTGAGGTACACAAACATAATCCGAGGCCAACACCGCGGTGGTCTGAGCCCGACGGGCGTTGGCCTGCACCCAGGCCCTGGGCTGGTCGGGGGGCCATCGGGGAGCCAACCCAGCCAGGAGGTTTTTTGCCCAGGTCTGCACACGCCGCCATTTTGCCTGCAGGACGACAGAGAGCTCTGGCGGGCAGACCTGTAACAGGCATAGCCTGAGGCTAACAAAGCGGGGGTCTAGGCCCCAAAAGGTACAGGACTGACCCCAAGAACTGGGCGGCTTGGTGGGCCATCTGTGAGTCAACCCGCCCAGGAGGTTGTTAGCACAGCAGACTCTCCCGGCGCTTTCAGGGAGCGCGGGCGCGCACGCCCACCATCCTAGTCACCTGGCAGACCCAATTAACAGTCATAGCCCTAGGGGAACTTTGCTCGGACCTTGGCCTCCCAGGCTTTTGCCTGGACTCAGGGACTGGGCGGCCAGGCTGACCTTGTGTGTGCCAGCCCGGTTGGCGGATCGGCTGCCCAGCGGAGTGAGCGGAACACAGGGGAGGTCACAGCAGCATACACCGTCAGCGCTCCCTGGGGGTGCACATGGGCTCCATCTAGTCCACAGACACAATCTGGGGCAAGGCCTCAGGTGGAAGCCCTCAGCTCTACTCTCTCCGCTTCCGGATCCAGATCAGCCTGGGCGGCAGCACCACATCTCCAAGTCCTGCAAGAGGCTAGCTGGGCTTCCGGGTGGCCAGCTGGGAGAAGTCAGTGTGCTCCACTGAATCCAGCAGGCCCCAGCAGGAGCCTTCGGGTGCCTGCTTTGGGATCTGAACAGCCTGGGCAGCAGCACCCTGTCTACAAGCAGTGCAGGAGGTAAGCTGTGCACCAGAGGACAACTGGGAAGGGGCAGCTTGCACTGGTGAGTCCAGCACTGACAAGACAAACTAACACCAGTGAGAACTAGATGGCAAAAGGCAAAGGCAGGAACGTCACTAACAGAAATCAAGGCAATATGGCTACATCTGAACCCAATTATCCTCTACCAACATGTCCTTGATACCCCATCACACCAGTAAAACAAGATTTGGATTTAAAATCACTGGTCATGATGCTGGTACAGGAACACATGAAGGACATACTTAAAGAAATTCAGGAGAAAATGGATCAAAAGTTAGAAGCCCTTGCAAGGGAAACACAAAAATCTTTGAAAGAAATCCAGGAGAATACAAAAGCCAACAAGGAGGAAATGCAAAAAACACTTAAAGAAATACAGGAGAACTTTGGTCAACAGGCTGAGGTCATGAAAGACGTAACACAAAAATCTCTTAAAGAAATACAGGAGAACTTTGGTCAACAGGCTGAGGTCATGACAGAGGAAACACAAAAATGTCTTAAAGAATTACAGGAAAGCACAAACAAGCAAGTGAAGGAGCTAAGCAAAACCATCCAGGATCTAAAATCAGAAGTAGAAACAACTAAGAAAACTCAAAGGGAGACAACTTTGGAGATAGAAAGCCTTGGGAAGAAATCAGGGGACAGAGATGCAAATATCAACAACAGAATACAAGAGATAGAAAAAGAATCTCAGATGCTGAAGATTCCATAGAAACCATGGACTCAACAGTTAAAGAAAATGCAAAATGCAAAAAGCTTGTAACCCAAAATATCCAGGAAATCCAGGACACAATGAGAAGACCAAACCTAAGGATTATAGGCATAGATGAGAGTGAAGATTTACAACTTAAAGGGCCAGCAAATATCTTCAATAAAATTATGGAAGAAAACTTCCCTAACCTAAAGAGAGAGATGCCCATGAATATACAAGAAGCCTACAGAACTCCAAACAGACTGGACCAGAACAGAAATACTTCCCGTCACATAATAATCAAAACACTAAATGTTCTAAACAAAGAAAGAATACTAAAGGCAGTAAGAGAAAGAGGCCAAGTAACATATAAAGGAAGACCTATCAGAATCACAGCAGACTTTTCACCTGAGACTATGAAGGCTAGAAGGTCCTGGGCAGATCTCACGCAGACTCTAAGAGAACACAAATGCCAACCAAAACTACTATATCCAGCAAAACTCTCAATCACCTTAGATGGAGAAACTAAGATATTTCATGACAAAACGAAGTTTACCCAATATCTATCCACAAACCCAGCCCTAAAAAGGATAATAGGAGGACAACACCAATACAAGGAGGGAAACTTCACCCTGGAAAAAGCAAGATAGTAACCTTTCATCAAACCCAAAAGAAGTTAAGCATTCAAATTTAAAAAATAACGTCAAAAATGATAGGAAGTAACAATCACTATTCCTTAATATCTCTTAACATCAATGGACATAATGCCCCAATAAAAAGACACAGACTAACTGAATGGATATGTAAATAGGACCCTACATTTTGCTGCTTACAGGAAACACACCTCAGGGTCAAAGACAAACACTACCTTAGAGTAAAAGGCAGGAAGACAATTTTACAAGCAAATGGTCTCAGGAAACAAGCTGGCGTAACCATTTTAATATCAGATAAAACTGACTTTCAACCCAAAGTCATCAAAAGAGACCCTAAGGGACACTTCTTGCTGGTCAAAGGAAAAATACAAAAAGAAGAACTGTCAATCCTGAACATCTATGCCCCAAATGCAAGGGCACCCTCTTTCGTAAAAGAAACTTTATTAAAACTCAAAGCACACAATGCACCTAACACAATAATTATGGGTGACTTCAACACTGTACTTTCCTCAATGGACCGATCAGGAAAACAGAAACTAAACAGGGACACAATGAAACTAATTGAAGCTTTGGACCAATTAGATTTAACAGATATATATAGAACATTCTATCCTAAAACAAAAGAATATACCTTTTTCTCAGCACCTCATGGTACCTTCTCCAAAATCGACCATATAATTGGTCACAAGACAGACCTCAACAAATATAAGAAGATAGAACTAATCCCATGCCTCCTATCTGATCACTATGGAGTAAAAGTGGTCTTCAATAGCAACAGAAACAACAGAAAACCCACATACACATGGAAACTGAACAATACTCTACTCAATGATACCTTGGTCAAGGAAGAAATGAAGAAAGAAATTAAAGACTTTTTAGAACACAATGAAAATGAAAACACAACATACCCAAATCTATGGGACACAATGAGAAAGGCTGCCCCCTTTCTCCTTATCTTTTCAATATTGTACTTGAGCTACTAGCTCGGGCAATTTGACAACATAAGGAGGTCAAAGGGATACAAATTGGAAAGGAAGAAGTCAAACTATCATTATTTGCAGACGACATGATCGTCTACCTAAGTGACCCAAAGAACTCCACTAGAGAGCTCCTACAGCTGATAAACAACTTCAGCAAAGTGGCAGGTTATAAAATCAACTCAAGCAAATCAGTGGCCTTCCTATACTCAAAGGATAAGCAGGCTGAGAAAGAAATTAGGGAAATGACCCCCTTCACAATAGCCACAAACAGTATAAAGTATCTTGGGGTGACTCTTACCAAACATGTGAAAGATCTGTATGACAAGAACTTCAAGACTCTGAAGAAGGAAATGGAAGAAGACCTCAAAAAATGGGAAAACCTCCCATGCTCATGGATCGGTAGAATCAATATAGTTAAAATGGCCATTTTGCCTAAAGCACTATACAGATTCAATGCAATACCCATCAAAATCCCAACTCAATTCTTCACAGAGTTAGAAAGAGCAATTATCAAATTCATCTGGAACAACAAAAAACCCAGGATAGCTAAAACTATTCTCAGCAACAAAAGAAAATCTGGGGGAATCAGTATCCCTGACCTCAAGCAATACTACAGAGCAATAGTGTTAAAAACTGCATGGTATTGGTACACTGACAGGCAGGAGGATCAATGGAACAGGATTGAAGATCCAGAAATGAACCCACACACCTATGGCCACTTGATCCTCGACAAAGAGGCTGAAAACATCCAATGGAAAAAAGATAGCCTTTTCCACAAATTGTGCTGGTTCAACTGGAGGTCAGCATGCAGAAGAATGCGAATTGATCCATCCTTGTCTCCTTGTACTAAGCTCAAATCCAAATGGATCAAGGACCTCCACATAAAGCCAGACACTCTGAAGCTAATAGAAAAGAAACTGGGGAAGACCCTTGAGGACATCGGTACAGGGAGAAAGTTTCTGAACAGAACACCAATAGCGTATGCTCTAAGAGCAAGAATTGACAAATGGGACCTCATAAAATTACAAAGTTTCTGTAAGGCAAAGTACACCATCAAGAGGACAAATCGGCAACCAACAAATTGGGAAAAGATCTTCACCAATCCTACATCAGATAGAGGGCTAATATCCAATATATATAAAGAACTCAAGAAGTTAGACTCCAGAAAACCAAACAACCCTATTAAAAAATGGGGTACAGAGTTAAACAAAGAATTCTCACCTGAAGAACATCGGATGGCAGAGAAGCATCTTAAAAAATGCTCAACTTCATTAGTCATTAGGGAAATGCAAATCAAAACAACCCTAAGATTTCATCTTATACCAGTTAGAATGGCTAAGATTAAAAATTCAGGAGACAGCAGGTGTTGGAGAGGGTGTGGAGAAAGAGGAACACTCCTCCACTGCTGGTGGGGTTGCAAATTGGTACAACCACTCTGGAAATCAGTCTGGCGGTTCCTCCGAAAACTGGGCACCTCACTTCCAGAAGATCCTGCTATACCACTCCTGGGCATATACCCAGAAGACTCCCCACCATGTAATAAGGATACATGTTCTACTATGTTCATAGCAGCCCTATTTATAATTGCCAGATGCTGGAAAGAACCCAGGTATCCCTCAACAGAAGAGTGGATGCAAAAAATGTGGTATATCTACACAATGGAGTACTATTCAGCCATTAGAAACAATGAATTCATGAAATTCTTAGGCAAATGGATGGAGCTAGAGAATATCATACTAAGTGAGGTAACCCAGACTCAAAAGGTGAATCATGGTATGCACTCACTAATAAGTGGATATTAACCTAGAAAACTGGAATACCCAAAACATAATCCACACATCAAATGAGGTACAAGAAGAAAGGAGGAGTGGTCCCTGGTTCTGGAAAGACTCAGTGAAACAGTATTCGGCAAAACCAGAACGGGGAAGTGGGACAGGGTGGGTGGGAGGACAGGGGAAGAGAAGGGGGCTTACGGGACTTTCGGGGAGTGGGGGGGCTAGAAAAGGGGAAATCATTTGAAATGTAAATAAATTATATCGAATAAAAAAAATTTTTTTTCAAAAAAAAAAAAAGTATGTCAGATGTGGGCTTCCTCCGTGATTAGTTGCATACTCAAGTTCTTGTCACCATTGAGTTCAGTATGGCTCCATATTTCTGTGCTCACAAGGGGAGGGGATACTAACCAGAGAAGAGTAGTTAGAATAGCAATCCATTCCCCTTGCTATCCATATATCTCTCTCCTTGTGGAGGAAGAATAATTGATTCACTGGTGGGATGCTGGGAGACTCACATTCATTGGTTAAGTTTCTTCATTTACACAACATTAAGATGACAAGTAACATGTTACCAGGGGGCGGGTGGTGGGTGGGTGGGGGGTGTTAAACCTCATTCTTCCTTGAGGAGTAGTCTTGACTCAATGAATATTCATTCATAGCTTTTTACAACCTCATACGGGTCTGTTTCTTCAAGAAAGCAAATCAGAAAAGGAGAAAGACACATCAATTTTTTTCAATGCATTTCCTGTGACTCAGTAGGTGAGATCAACTTCTTAGAGCTTGGAGGAGTAATGTAGCAAAAGATGCCTGTAGCCAGGCTTGAAGCTTTGTGCTCTAATCCAGAGCATCTAGCACTAACACTAGTATTATAATATCCTTGATTTGTGCCCCTTGCAGGTTCTCAGTTGGTTTGGAACTCAGAGAGGAGAAAGGTGTAATTAATTTAGCCATCTAACCTGAACAGCCTTTCCTATGCCAGTTCAGTCTCAGGTTGACTCATATATGCTGACAAGGCATAGACTAAAATGCCTTTTATCCTACCATTAAAACAAGTATCTCTCACCATTGTCCCTCAAATCCATGCATATATGGTTGCCCCTTGTACCAGTGTGCATGTCGTCTCCCAAGAAACAACCTTTTGCGTGCCAGCTAGATCAAGATGCCACTCTTCAGTTTTTATTTAATTGCTTTGAAGGAGTGATCCAGGTAAGACCTTTCTTCCCTTATTTATGAATCAATATTATTCTTAGAAGCTGTGATTAAGCATGACTTCTGGATGCTAGAATTTTCAACTGTTTACTTCCATTTTTTTTCTATTTTAGCTCAAAAGAGTTTTATTGTCTTGGAAAAAAAGGCTTTCTATAATATTTAGCATGATCCTGGGTGAGAGCAATGCCAAACACAATTTAATTTGGATTAAATGAGTTTGTTTCAGATATCTGGAACTCTGGAAGAAAGTCTAGTATAATTGATGTAATGCAGAGCTACCTCTGCCTCTGGGCTCTGCATTTCTGAACTGGCTTCTTTTCTGGCTTTTTCAGTACTTTGGGATTTAATATACACATATGGCAATATCTGAATAAATAATGATAATGACCATTTCCTAATGACTCCAGGAAATCATTTAAGCCTTTTATACCAGTTTGTAAGAGGCTAGCACTAACCTAGCCAGCACTCAATGCCAAAATGTCCAACATTGGGGAGATGAAACCAGAAGAGACCACTTCCAGTAGATAGACATGGCCTCCAGTTGAGACAGGGGGCAACCCACCCATCTTCAAAAATTTTAACCCAAAATTGTTTCTGTCTAATGGAAATTCAGGGACAAAAATAGAACAGAGACTGAAAGAAAGGCCATCCAGTGACCGGTCCAACTTGAGAATCATCCCATATATGCACACCAAATCCTGACACTATTACTGAGGCCATATTGTGCTTACACAGGTACATGGTATGGCTGTCCTCTGGGAGGTTCCACCAGCAACTGACTGAGACAAACGTAGACATTTATATTGAAGTCAGGGACCAATGTGGAAGAGTTAGAGGAAGGACTAAAGGAGCTGAAGGGGACTGCAACCCCATAGGAAGAACAATAGTGTCAACTAGCCCGGACCTCTCAGAGCTCCCAGAGACTAAGCCTGAAACCAAGGAACATACACAGGATAGTTCATGGTCCTGGGCATATGTATGGCAGAGGACTGCCTTGTATGGCCTCAGTGGGAGAAGATATGCTTAATCCTGTGGAAATTTGATGCTCCAGGGAAGAGGGATGCTGTTGGGAATTGGGGGGGGGGGGTACATGGGCAGGTGGAGAGCAGCACCCTCTCAGAGGCAGAGGGAATGGGGTATGGGTAAAGTACTTGGGAAGGGGAGACCGGAAAGGGGCACCACTTTTGGAATGTAAATAAATAAAATAATTTAATTAAAAATCCTTTTCGACATTTTCAGAATTTCAAAGTTTTCTTCAGATAAAACTGTCATTTATTAACTTTCTGTTTCTCTCTGTTTATGTGTCTCTCTCTGCCTCTGTCTCTCTGTGTGTGTTCGAGTGTATAAGAGAAAGAGAGTGAGGGGGGGAAGAGGGAGGGAGAGAGAGAGTGGGGAAGGGAGGGAGGCAGGGAGAGAGACAGACAGAGAAAGAGAGAGAGAGAGAGAGAGAGAGAGAGAGAGAGAGAGAGAGAGAGAGAGAGAGAGAGAGATTGATTGTGGATAGAGGTTAGAAGCTAATATAAAATGTCCTCTATCATTGTCTATTTTGCTATTCTTGAGTGAACTTTGACTTCATTGATTTGGCTAGCCTAGCTGACTGGCAAGCTCTAGGACTCCTCTTTTCTTTTTCTATCTTCACAGAGCTGGGATTATAGACATGCACTACTATAGCCCATACTTTTTATGTAAGTTATGGTTATTTAAATGCAGGTCCTCATGCTTGCACAGTAGACAGTTTACCAACTAGCCATCTTCTCAGTCAAGCACATTGACTCTTATGTTCACTAATGATCATCAGGATCAGGAACACTTCTGGGCACAGGAAGAGACATGCCTTCTCCTGAAGCACACAGGGAGAAACAAAGGTATGGATAATGAGCTACATATACTTCACTGATATGTTTTTCAATGCTTCTTCTATGAACCCACAATCTGACCTTTGAAATCCACGATGATGGCCAGATGTTAGATGCAGTACCAACTTCACATCGAATAAGTAGCCAATTGCTTCTAAGATCCTGCTTTAGACACTCTATGTCCATTAGAACATTAGAGGAACCTCAGAAAACCACCATTAACGTTGCAAATAGATAAAAAAAAATGAGACTCCATTTGAAGTTATCTCTTTATAGTACTAATTGTTAAAGTACCATGTTCAGGTTAGTAGTCATTAGCAGCTAATCTAGATAGTCCTAGCCTACAGTCCCAGTTCCATTCATCAGCAAACAAAAGACAAAAATATCTTCTTGGAATGAAAGTAAATCTCTAGGAAAAAGAAGCCTTTTTAGATGTCTTTATTTTATATGTATGGGGGCTTTGGTTGCATACATGTATGTGTAACACAACCATGCCTGATGTCTATAGGGGCCAAGAGAGGGTGTCAGATCCCCTATAAATGGAGTTACAGATGGTAGCTAGATACAGCATAAGTGCTGAGAACTGAACTCAGTCTGCTAAAGCAGGCAGTTTTTTAAGCACTGAGCCATCTCTCCAGGTCCCGTAATATAACCATTTTAAACTGGAGAGAGAGAGAGAGAGAAAGAGAGAGAGAGAGAGAGAGAGAGAGAGAGAGAGAGAGAGAGAGAGAGAGAGAGAGATTGAGAGAGAGAGTATATATGTATGCATGTGAATCCAGGCCTGACACACACATCCAAGAACTTGTTACCTGACATAGGAGTATTTGCACCTATACAGAGATGGGAAGTAAGTGCTGACCCCTTGGGGGCAAAAAAAGTTGCCAGACTTTACTAGGATAAGAAGCATTTTTCAACTCCTGTCATTCAGAGGAGAAAGAATCCTATTTTATATTAGTCTGAGTTCTCTAGGAAGCAGACTCTTAAGTCTGGTTTAGATGACCTACTTAGGAAAATTAATTTTTTTGTTGAAGTATGTGGGTCTCAGAAGGTGAAAGGAATAGTCGGAACCCTGCAGGTGTGAACTGGAATAAAGTGGATAACAAGTGAAGAGAAAATGTTCAGGGCTGTTCTGGTGTCTACAGAAGGTTCAGCAAGTCTTATGGTTCCAGAGTAAAAGTTAACTGAACAGACATACCCTACATTCTTACAAGAAGAGCTTACTCTGAAAACCTGGTGTGTTCTGTGACTGGAGGTAGAGCTTTATTGAACCATGTGACAGTTTGGAAATCAGGTACTCTAACACCAGCCTTGATCATATGTTCATGATAAATTCTTTCTACTCATTGTGATTTAAAAATAGCAGATCAATGTTATTTGTACTCATTAATGAATTTTTATGACACATCTTAAGTAGTCTGCCTCTGGTCCAAGCTGTGGCTAATATAGAGCAGCCCTGCTGAAGAATTCAGGTCTAAGTACACACACTGTGATGGATTTTAAGGCTCAGTGCCTGGGGCTCCAGATCAATAACATTCCCTGTGACCGGAGGCCTGTGAGATGCATTCTCATGGCAGCAGTACCCTCTCTGTGAGGGGAAAATAGTATTGTCTCAGAGTACCAGAGAAAATATCCATGATGGGCAGCCCACAGTAACCAGCAAGTCTCTAAGAGGCAAGAATGTTTGGTGACATGTCCGCCCCCTTTTTTTGGTACATATAACTGGGGGCTATCTCTCCAGCCCCCAGTTTTTATATATTTCTTTTTATTTATTTATTTTTTATTTATTCAATATATTTTTATTTACATTTCAAATGATTTCCCCTTTTCTGGCTCCCCACTCCCTGAAAATCCCATATGCACTGATAAGTCGATATTAGCCTAGAAACTTGGAATACCCAAGACATAACCCTTTTATGAGCTAGGAGAGTAATGCAAGAAAAGCTGAGATGTCGGATGGGCTAGTGGTAGCCTGAGAAACTTTAAAAGGTATAAATAACGTCAGATGCACATGATACTTAATAGAACTTTTATTTTTAGACTTATAAAACAAACAAACAAAAAACCCTTAACATTAAAATTGGGTGCCTGGATAAAGCAACTTGAGGTTGCTAATTAGCATGTCTTTGATGGGGGTTACATCCCTCTGAGAGTGAGCCTGCTGATTCTTCCTTATACAAGGTACCTAGTGTTAAAGCAAATTTTGAATTCAGCAATTGTTGAAGTGATGAATAGTTGTAAGTTGACATTAGGATTAGCAACTATTTTCAGAGTGTAACCTTAGATAAGGCTACTATGCTGCTTTCTAGAAATTATGGAGGCAGATTGCCTTCCCCTAAGGAATCTATAGCTTGTTTTCTATAGCTCTTTTTTTCTATAGCTCTTTATATTGTAGATTTTTCTCATTTCTAATTAACATCTGCACCCCAACTGCCTTGGACAAACAATAATGGCATGCATTAGATAATAATGATTGAATGCGTAAAAGGTTGAAGAAATGTGTGAGATGAAAATTTCCTTTTTAAAAAGTTTTAATTTGGTTTAATTTGTTATTATTAGTTAGCATTATTATCTTTTCTTTAAAAAATTTTTGTAGTAATAAACACTAGTGATTTTCTTTCTACTCAAAAAAGTAAAGTTTGAAAGGAGGCCTATAGCAAAGTCTTCAGTATTGGCATGTCAGGGTCATTATCTGTTCTCTAAGATCATGTTCGGGGGTGGGGGACCTGGGGGAGGGGAGAGGGCAGGGAGGGGAGGTGCTAAAATAAAGACTCTGAAGCTGTGTGTTCCAGCCTCTGTCTTTATTGTCCCGATGCCCAGGCACTTTTGTCCCATCTGTCTTCTCTGATTCTATATATTTGTTTTTAGCATTTACCAACTGACAAACTGAGGAGGCTGTGCTTAGTTTGTTATGTGACTTCTCCCAATTTGCTGGTTCCTGTTTTGTCTGCTTGACAGTGTCCCTTGCCTTACAGAAACTTTGTAATTTTATGAGGTCTCATTTGTCAATTCTTGATCTTACAGCATAAGCTATTGGTGCTCTGTTCAGGAACTTTTCTCCTGTGCCCATGTCCTCAAGTGACTTCTTTATTATTTCCAGTTCACTCACTTGGTTTTACCATAGACAACAGGATGGCAGTGTGTGCCTCTCCAGTTTCTGATGCCCATGTTAGCTTAGTTCTGAAGGATATGATTTTTCTAATCTGGTTTTCGATTAAAAGTTTTAAAGCCAGATACAGTAGTTCCTGCCTGCAATCTTAGGGTTTAAAAAGTAGAGACAGGAGGATGAGGAAGCCATCCTCAACTACATAAGTCTGAGACTTGCCTGGGCTATATGTCACCCTGACTTAAAAGAAAAGGAAAAAAGGAAGGAAGGAAAGAAGGAAGGAAGGAAGGAAAGAAGGAAGGAAGGAAGGAAGGAAAGAAAGAAGGAAGGAAGGAGGAACAAAGAAGGAAGGGAAAGGAAAGGAAGGAAGGGAAAAGAAAGGAAAAACTTGGAGGGAATTTTTTTCCATTAAATGAAAAATCTTAAATTTAAAGCAAAGAATTGAAATGTTTAAGGCTTCTTTTAAATAAAAGGACTGAATTTTCGCATTTAAAACATTTAAGAACTTTCCTTGAGCATGCTAGGAGAACCTACCAGAACGTAAGAATAGGCTTCCTGATGGCCCACGGAGTTGTAGAGCCATGATTAATTCTCCTCTGAATCCAGTTGCAACTCTGGATTTAGAAAACAGTTGCAGATCTTGTTTGGTTCAAATACCCTCCATCTTGTGTGCTGTAATCTTTCTGCCTTCCATTCATGGTGCAAGACTGGAACTCACAGAAAGATTTGGGTGATGATTAATCTTGAGTGTCAACCTGACAAGATTTCAAATCACCCAGATGACAAATATCTGGGCATGTATAGCTGTGAAGGTGTTTCCTGAAAGCTTTAACTGAGATGGGAAGAGCTACACTGCATCGGAATGGTTTCAAACCATGACCTGAGGTTCTAGACAAAAATGAAAGCATTGAGCCACAGCATTAATCTCTCTCTGCTTCCAGCCAGTGGAGGCAATGTGACCAGCTGCTTCACATTTCTGTCACCACGGCTCACAACAGCTCCAGAGTATGAGTTGAAATCAACCTTTCTTTTCTGAAATATTTATTTGTTTGTTTGTTCATTAGTTCATTTGTCCATTTGTTACATATTCACTTAATGTGTGTATACATATTTAGGTACACATGAAGGCCAGAGGAGGCTACAGGATTCCTTAGAGCCAGAGTAAAAGATAGTCATGAACTGACCAATGTGGGTGCTGTGAACACTCTAGCCCTTTAAAGAGCAGGAATCTTAACTGGAGAATCAGCTCCTCAGTCCTAGCTCTTCCTTTCATAATTTGTCTTTGTCAAGTATTTTTTGCCACAACAGTGAATAAACTATCTAAAATTAAAAAAAAAAAATCAGTACTGAGGCATGGGACTGAGGGTATTGATACATCTGATCACATGGAAGTGGTTTGTGGATGGACTATGAACTTTATCCAATCAAAATGTGATCCAAACAAACCGTCCTTTTTACAGTCTCTTTTGTTAGCATTTTGTCATAGCAGCCAGAGAAAGAACTAATACAATTTCTGATGAGCCTAAGTAATTTAGTTCATAAGTGGTGACCTTCTAATTCCAAGTAATTTGTCTGGCAGGTACAATTGGCTCTTTCATCTTCTCTGTTTCATTGTGTTGGTTGATAATGAAACGCTTACTTACAGCAAAATTGACTTCATATATAAGTTCATGTGTACCTACAATTTGATTGGTGACTGTCCCTGTCCATGAACCAATCCAAATAGTATTCAGGGTACTGCCCTGTAAGATGGAATAATGTTTATTACAAGTTTATTGTCCATCCCATTCTATCAAGTATGATAATAAGTTCCAATTAGCACTCCTGTAGCTAACTGCTACTTCTGTCAACTTGTTTTTTGAACATTCCACTGAATGTCAGATAAAAAGGTTCAAAGCCTCTCTGACTTCATAAGAATCAAAGAAAGAAATTTCCAATTCTCCTTGGAAAGAGACCACGGTGGTCACATGGGAAAAATCTTTGTGTGTGTAGGGGAGACATAAATGAAGTCTAATCCTTATTATGACAAGAAATGACAGAACTCATTTTGACCTAAAGCTATGTAACACTGGGACTTTCATCACACTTTCCATTTCTAAGTGTCACTCTTTTGACCACTCCACATGCAGGAAATGGCGCTGTTCCACGGGCTCCTATACCTAGAGAAAAACACCATTCAAACCTGGAGACCACTGTGCAATAGCTTGTATTATAAAAAATAGTATGCTCTTAAATATTTATAATAGAAAAGGAATATTCAGCATCTTACATGCATTATTAACAGTCTCTAAATACATCTCATAAATCAATTACTGTGTATGTTGTGGTCCTGCCATCAAAATCTACCTTCTTGTTTTTGGTTATTGGAATGAGTACAAGAAATGATTAGTCTCTCAGGAATGCTATGACCTAGATTCAGTTTCCATATGTTCAATGCTTCCTGGGGTGCTCATATCTGTTCAGCTGTTCACTATTTGTGTCTTCATGGTCATATAAAATTTAAATTTCTCATTATTGTAATTTTAAAAACATAATAAAAGAATGAGATCATTTGTCTGGGGTTTGAGCAACCTGAAGTCTAGTCCTGACTTTGATGTTAGTTTGCTGTGAGCATTTTTCTTAGCTGTGAAATAAGGTCTAGAAATAGGTAACTTGTCTTTTCTTGAGCATGGTGGAGCTCAGACCCCTAAACTGCCTGGCTGCAGGCAATGTCACTGCTAGGAACTAGAAAAGTTTTGGTGACACAGCCTGGTGATGGGATCAAAATGGGACCAAACAGGCAAAACATATAGAAATAAACCTTAGATGGGTATGGTAGACTTTGTTTGTTTGAGTTGCTAGATGTGGTTAGATTACAGCTTTGTGTTAAGGACCCAAAAGCAGCTAATCATCTCTCCATTGGTCAGTCTGGAGCAAGAAATGATGAGAAGTAGAGAGAACCACACTCAGAAACAGCCTGACTCCTAGGAGCTCCAAAACAACCAGGCTAACTGATAAGACACCCCTTTGTTCCAATACCTAACCTAACTGGGACCACCACAGGGCCCAGAGGATGCAATCCCTATCTACTTGGCTCTGCCAGAGATGCATCTTCCTTCACACCCACAACACACCCAGGGCAGAGCTGGTGATCCAGAACCCATCTCACATACAGAGACAGCTTGACTCTCAGGAGGTCCATTACTACTAGGCTCACAGTAGGGACAGAATAAAGTAAGAGACAGCAAGGCCAGTTAATACCTGAGATAACCAGATGGCAAAAGCCAAGCAAAAGAACATATATAACAGAAACCAATGCTATTTGGCATCATCAGAATCAAGTTCTCTGACCACAGCAAGGCCTGGATGCCCTAACACACCTGAAAAGCAAGACTCTGACCTAAAATCCCATATCATGAAGACAATGGCAAACATAAACAACTTCCTTATAGAAATTCAGGAGAATAGAGGTGTGTAGGTAGAAGCCCTTAAAGAGGAGACGCATAAATCCCTTAAAGACATATAGAAAAACTAACCAAACAGGTGAATGAATGGAACAAAACTGTCCAGGATCTAAAAATGGAAATAGAGACAATAAAGAAATCACAAAGGGAGGCAACTCTGGAGATGGAAAACCTTGGAAAGAGATCAGGAATTTTAGATGCAAGCATCACCAACAAAATACAAGAGATAGAAAAGGGGTTGGAGAGATGGCTCAGTGGTTAAGAGCACTGACTGCTCTTCCAAAGGTCCTGAGTTCAAATCCCAGCAACCACATGATGGCTCACAACCATCTGTAATGAGATCTGATGTCCTCTTCTGGGGTGTCTGAAGACAGTTACAGTGTACTTACATAAAATAAATAAATAATTTAAAAAAGAGATAGAAAAGAAAAATCTCAGGCATAGAAAGTACCATAGAAGATATTGACACAATAGTCAAAGAAAATACAAAGTGTAAGAAGATCCTTACCTAAAACATCCAGGAAATTCAAAAGACAATGAAAAGACCAAACCTAAGGATGATAAGTTTAGAAGAGAGCAAAGATTCCCAAGTTAAAGGGCCAGCATTTTGTTGCATACAGGAAACATACATTAGTGACAAAGACAGACACTACGTCAGACTAAAAGTCTAGAAAAAGTTTTTTCAAGCAAATGGTCCCAAGAAACAAACTGGAGGAACCATTCTAATTTACAACAAATTAGATTTTCAAGCAAAAGTTATCAAAAGAAATGGGGAAGGACACTTCATACTCACCAAAGGAAAAATCGATCAAGATTAACTCTCAATTCTGAACATCAATGCCCCAAATATAAGGGTATCCGCATTTTTAAAGGAAACCTTATTAAGGCTCAAAGCATGCATTGATCTTCACACAATAACAGTGGGAGAGTTTAATGTCCCATTCTCACAAATAGACAGATCATGGATACAGAAACTAAACAGAGACACAGTGAACTAACAGAAGTTGTGAACCAAATGGATTTAACATATATCTATAGAATAGTTCACCCTAAATCAAAAGAATATACCATCTTATTAGCACCTTGTGGTATCTTCTCCAGAATTAATCATATAATCAGACACAAAACAAGTATCAACTTCTACAAGAAGATTGAAATAATCCCATGCATTCTATTAGATCACCATGGTCTAAGGCTGGTCTTCAATAACAACAAAAACAACAGAAAGGCCACATCTTCATGGAAACTGAATAACTTTCTACCCAATGATAACTTGGTCAGGGAAGAAATAAAAAAAGAAATTAAAGACTTTCTAGAATTTAACAAAAATGAAGGCACAGCATGCCCAAACTTATGGGACACAATAAAAGAAGTGCTAATAGGGAAAGTCATGGCACTGTGTACTTTCATAAAGAAATTGAAGAGATCCTATCCTAGCAACTTAACAGCACATCTGAAAGCTCTACCCAAGGGAAGCACATCTGAAAGAACATACCCAAGAGGAGTTGATGGCATGAAATAATCAAACTCAGAGCTGTTATCAACCAATTAGAAACAAAGAGAACTATACAAACAGTCAACAAATCCAAGAGCTGATTCTTTGAGAAATCAACAAGATAGATAAACCCTTAGCCAAACTAAGTAAGGAACACAGAGACAGTATCCAAATTAACAAAACCAGAAATGAGAAGGGATCCATAACAATAGAAATGGAGGAAATTTAAAAAAACATCAGATCCTACTACAAAAGACTATACTTAAGAAAGCTGGAAAATCTAGATGAAGTAGATGAGTTTTGTAGACAGATACCAGGTATCAAAGTTAAATCAGGACCATATAAACAGTTCCAAGACCCCTAAGAAAGTAGAAGCAATCATTAAAAGTTTCCAAAAAATAAAATAAAATAAAATAAAATAAAATAAAATAAAACAAATAAAAAGCCCAGGGACAGACAGTTTTAGTGCAGAATTGAAATACCAATATGTCTCAAACTCTTCCACAAAAAAGAAACCAAATAGCCCAATTAAAAAATGGGGTATAGAGCTAACCAAAGAATTTTCCATTGAGGAATCTTGAATGGATGAGAAGAAGATCACTCCTCCATTGTTGGGAGGTGGGGGGTTCATGGAGGGGAGACTGGGAAGGGAACTAACATTTGAAATGTAAACAAATAAAACTTTCCCCTATCTAATGCTTCTATCTTACAAATGGTCCAGCTCAAATTTGTATATCAGGGCTAGTATATATATCTTACAGATCTAGTGAGTAGCAAAGCTAAGAGATAGGCTATGTCTTTCTTTGAGGGGGTAGGTTAGGAAAAATAAGAGAAAAAGAAGAGAGAGTATATTGGTGTTGACTTTTGAGATTTCAATTTTGAAAAAAATATTTTCAAAATGCTATGAACAAGAAAAAAATAATCTAAGCAAATAATAGAGAGACACTTTGCCATGGAAACAAAAAGACAATAGATGCTTTGCTAGGGAAGCAAGGAAAGCTGGTAGTATGAACATCTAACACACTGTGAGAAAATTTTCTGCCTTACCCAAGAATAGGAAAAAGAAACTATTGGCCTCTGTGCTTTCATAAGAGCTAAGGGTTTGAAATTAGAAATGCAGTGGCATTGTATTCGTTTACATTAAAATGAGGCATATTTTGATAATTCTTTGTTGGGAGAGCCTCTCCTCAGCTTTCTAACATGATTAGTGGTGTCCCTGGCCACTTACTAGGTATAATGACACTGGCTTCATCTCCTCTTTGTGGAGGTATAAAACATGTTGGCTGTTGAGTGTCCTCTGGGCACTAAGTTGCCTACTATACTGGAGGGAAGATGTCTGTTAAGTCTGTGAGATTAAACTGCAGAGCCAGGTAGTGCTGGTGTGATGCTTGGCTATTTTATTTACCATAAGTTTGATTTTGTAAGTAGTTTTTAAACCTGTGTGTTCATCTCTAACATAAAGACAGTGTCGACAAACTCCTGCTGTAGTGATAGGATGGGGCTGCAACAAGATTATACTTGTGAAATGCCTAGAATATAGCAGTGAGTGTACTAATGTCTGATTGCCAAGACACAGGGGAGTATGGAATTAGTCTAGTCTGAAGAAATGAGTGTGGAAGATGGTTTGAATTTTTATGTGGGTGAAGAAATCAACCTTATGCCACAAAATTCTTATTGCATCTTTAATTGGATAGTAGGAATAAGCAGAGGTGTGCCACTGACCACCTACCTGGCATTAGACACCCTGCTGGTGGTCCTTTACAAACACAACCTTATTTGCTCTCTCAGTTCTCATGTGAAATATTTGTTTAGGGCCAGTTTTCAGATGCTATAACTGAGGCTATGGGAAGATACTCCATTTAGTGTCACATAGAAATGGAAGGCTTGTATGAAGTTAAAGCTCATGATTTCAACATTCTCAAAGAAGATTGGTACCCAGGCTTCTAGTGCTACAAATGGTAGAACTATATCAGAGGTCAACTAACATGAATTTGGGAGGAAAAAAAAAGACTTATTCTGTATTATGTCTTACCTAGCTGCAAATAATTTTAGTGAGTTTAATTGGTGATTCTGTGTTACAGGGACCATTTTAATAGCCCAGAGACGTTTGTGGTTCAGATTTCAGAGTACAAATTTGCTGCAAATTTCCCATGTGAGAAAACAGAATGCTGTACATCTAAGCTATTCTAATATTCAATTAAAAATGAAGTGATAGTGGTTCTTCTTTGTCAGCTCTCCTTTTGCAACTCTGTGCCTGCAAGAACTCTCTCTTCCTTCTGGTTCTTTCTGTCCCCAATCTTTCATGCTGGTAGAGGGGAAAATCCTGATTCATGGGTCAGAGAATTGGGTTGTATTGCTTTTGAAATATTAGGTATGGTAGGAATGGTTTCCAATTACAGTGGACTGAATGTACAATCCGCACACTGTTCTATTTAAATAACTGCTGAATCGCCAGGTCTGCCTTCCTGTTTCTAGCTCCCCCAAACAAGTAAATAATGGAAAGCAAGAAGAAAATCAGCATCTGTAATAAATAACCACACAAACTGGTGATGAAATTTCATTCTGTTTACATTTCTTCCCCTCTGCCACGATTTCCTAATCGTAACTCTGAAAACAAAATGTGGCCTTTTTCTATACAAAGTGAGGAATACAAACTTAACTTTTGGTTGTGAAGTTAAGAATGTTTGTAGCAGTCTGTTGCAATGGGAAATAGCATAGGCTCTAGAGCCAGAGAGAATTATTGTTGATTTTCAGCAATATTGTCAGCCAGGATTTTCAGTGAATATAGCTCTCACTTTTTACCTTCTGAACTGAGAACCCTGAAACTCGATCTTTGTATTTATTAGATGGGTAAAGCATCCTCTAATAGACAGATGGTGATTGGGATAGTGCATGTATAGCCCTGCCCCCCAAATCAGGGTTTCTGGTGTGCCACAGCTATGTAGAGTGAGACAGGGCATTGTTACTATCAATTTCTTTGCTAGATGGAGACACAAACATCATATAATATGAGCTACAAAGTATACAGACAGGGTAAATTTTAAGTTACAGCAGGAGACCAGATGAGTATACCACATCAGGAGAAGGCCAAATGGCCTAGAGGTTTGCCTTATTTTGAGAATGACATATTGACTTTGGGAGACCTATGATGATGATTAGGTGTTAAGGGAGGGATTGGTACCTATGATCCAATGCTTAATTAATGGAAGGGAGAGATAGAAGGTATATGGTGTGTGTGTGTGTGTGTGTGTGTGTGTGTGTTAGAGATAGAGTAACAGGAAAATGTTTTTCTATCCCTTCTTGCCCAACTCTGTAGCAAAATGAAGGAATAATTATTTTTTGACAGGATTTCAGGTTTCTGACTTTCTGACCGTGGTCTTTCCGTAGCTAAGGATGATCTTGAAGCCCTAATCCTCCCTTCTTCCAGTTCCCAAGTGATGAGATTATAATTGTGCATTACCATTCCAAGTTTATGTGATCCCAAGGCTCAAACTAAGCATCTGATGCATGTTGTATAATTATTCTACCAACTATGCACATCCTCATTGATTTCTGAATTTTGAAGATAGCTCCTCTGACATGCACAGGGCAGGAGAAACAGATATACTCCTCATATAGTAGGATGTAGCAATGGAGCTCTGAGTCAAGGATTGTGAGAAGACTTTACTGCAGCTATCTAGAGAGGTGCCTCTAATCTTTGTAGTACCTTAGTAACTGGGAGCTCACTTTGCACTTGGGTGAGTGGCTGTAGATGCTAGTGAAGAGGGTTCCTTGCTATTTATACTCAGACTGTCTGCCTTTTGCTCATTTCTGGTTCTTCATTCTTGTACCTGGGCAATTTGTTATTCCTGTTTATGTGAGGCCTTTTAGTCTCAGTCTCCATTCTCTCTCTGATGACTTGTCAGGGACAGAATTGGACATGAAGATGGTTCTTAGTGTTGAGTGCAGCATTAGCCACATCTTGGATGATATTGTATATCACTGGAGTTCAGGGATCTGCCACATATTCACATTACAAAAAGATCCTGGCCTTCCACCAACCCCTTGAGCTGGCTTTGCATTCCTTTCTGTGAAATGGGATTAATACTTGTTATATTTGAAGGCTTTAGCTAAACCATACACTATATTTTATAAATTATACACTATAAATTATGAACCCTTATACAGTTATGTTATCCACAAAGGCATTGACTGAAATAGTTTGCTTGTTTGGCTTTGATTTTATTCAGTCCTGGAATGATTTCACTGAAAGGTTATTATCTTGAGGAATAAGTCTCTTGAAGGTTTGACTTTTGCTGTGCCATTTGTAAAGTATGTCTCTCTGAGTGTTTCTCAGAATCCTGCTGTCACTAGACACAGATGTACATGGACAGATGGCTTTATCACTGGCCTGGTGAAATGTGGTGTGAAGAGATCGAAGTCGAAATGTAGGTCAGTCTCCTTCCTTAATGGTGAAAATAACACATTTGCTCTTAGAAACAAAATAAAGTGTTTCTATCTTTGACATCAGCTCAGTTCCATAAATTTGTTAATTCAACTGTGACAGCTTTTATGTTGGTATGGAAGTTCATTGTAAGCACACATCAGCCCCAATGCCCTTTTTTTTTTTTTTTTTTTTTTTTTTTTTTGTCTACTGCTAATAGAATGTTCTTCACTTTTTTTTTTGGTACCAGGTTAATTTTGAGCTATGGTCTTGATCTGTGGCCTAGGACATAAAAGGTTGAACTCTGGAGAGTCTCACCTGTTAAAAAAAAATATCATGTATGGTCACAGTAACCTGGCAAATGACAGAAGAGTTTACAAAATGGATCAGGAAGATGGCTTTATTTGTAAAGTGACTGCTATGCAGACATGAGAACTTGAGTTCAGGTCCTCATCACCCATGTAAAAAAGTCAAACTTGGGTATGTCTATAACCCAAAGTGAAAGACTTGGCTTTCCTTAGAATTTTCTGACAAGCTACTGAGTCTAGCTAATCAATGAACAACTGACATTGGGTTCAGTGAGATACCTTGTCCCTAAAGTCATGGTAGACAGCCACTGAATAAGACAATAGGTATCAACTTATGTTCTCCACATGTACAGGTATGTACGTATATATGTATACACATACACACATACACACACACACACACACACACACACACACACAAAGAGTTTCCAAGATGTTATGGGGGAAGGAATGAGCTTCCATAGCAGTCTAGGCAAGTTCTTTCTCTGTGTGTTTTCTTTCTTTCTTTCTCTGCCTGCCTGTCAGTGTCTGTCTGTCTGTCTGACTGTTTCCACCTTCACAATCTGATAATATGCTTGCCACATGACATTTAAGGAATAATAATATTCTCCTATCTCCCATCAGACTGAGAATCTCAAGTGCCAGGAATAGAGATCAATTTTCAACTTCTGATTAACCATCATGGCTTCTGACACAGCAGAGAGTCAACACACGTGTAGTAAAAATGAATGGTGAATGAAGGAACGAGGTGACAATTGAACTTGAAGACATGTTACTTGAGGAAATATTTGAAGCTGTATCTTATAGAAATAGAATTTCTATTAACTTAAAGGATGGCAATGTATTTCTGGGATCTTGAGCCAAGGACAGGAAGTAGGGCAGACTGGTTGCCCTGAGCATAACAGCAAGGAAGTGGGAAAAATAGGTGAATATCTGGGATATCATAGATCTCTAATATTCTCAAATGACTATCATAATATGTGGCCAACTTTATACTAAACTTTACCTTTAAGCCAATAGGAAGCTAATAAAAATGCATTTAAGAATTAAAGTATGTTTTGGGGAGACTGCCCCTGAGAATGGGTGGTATTATGAGAAAGCTTGAAGTTGGTAGTCTAACTAGGATGATCATAACATCATAATCCAGATAACATGTCATGAGCAACAGGACTCAGGGCCTAGGAGCAGAGTAATTCACATCTGACTGATTGCCAAGCTTACCATCATTGTCACTTGTTGACTGCTTGCCCTGGGATTTTCAGTATCTTTAAAAACTCATCAATGATGGCAAAAATCCTAGGAAGGATATCTACATCATGCCCATTCTTAAGACATGTTTGATAAAGCTTGGGAGGAATTGAATAAATTTCTAAAATTCACAAAGTATTTAAATGACAAAGTATGAACCCTGACTAAGATTTGATGAGCTATGAGTTGAACTTGTTGTGTTACAAGGATGTTTGAGCTACATTCCTTGGGAACTCATGACCTCTCTAACACTATAGTTTAGGGAGGATATATGATCCTGACTCATTACCTATGTGTGACACGCACATTTGCACACTGTTGATCTCTGTCCCCTACATCTTTTCCCATGCCTCTCAGTCCACTTCTTTTCATCCATTGAAGTGCCACAGGAGTATTCTGAGGAATCTTATTCTCAAAGTTCTTTTTAATCACATATATACATACACATACACATACATATATGCATAGATACATAGATATGATGTAATATATATGTACACACACACATATATATGTATGTGTATATATATATATATATTCATTCCTTGGTTTCTATCCAGTGATGTGAGGCCTGAGGTAGAGAAGTTGCCTGTGAGAGACGGTGCAGAGTGAGGACCAATGGAACTCTCCCAGCTTAATTCCCATTGCCTTTTTAAAGGGAAGACTTTCAAAGAGAATACATTTTCCCTTAAAAGTTGTCACAAAAGAGAGTTTAACATATGTCAGGTATTTTAATTATAGAAATCAGGGGCCCTATCCTTGGATGGGAACACTCACTTTGGAAAAGCGATTTCTATGTTGACAAAATATGTAACTCCATACATCTGCTGCTACACGTATTTGCAAAACACCCGTGACTATGTCTGTCTAGATTCTATTTCTTCAGAAGCATTCAGCATGTTGGATCAATCCTGTTACAATAGGTTCCAGACTACATGTGCAGAAAAACAACAAACAAACTGCTAAACAATGAATAATTAGTAAGTATCTGTCTGTGGCAGCTTAAGATCAAGGGCTATAGAAACTGCATAATTCATCCTGGCACCTTTGCTATCCTTTTGGACCATACTGCATGCTGTGACTACCTACTATAGGCTAGATAATACATTGATGAGCTGTCTTGAACTTGTTAACTAACATAGTTGGCCAAGATACCTTGTGGGAGAGAAATTAGTTTCTGTATTTCAGTTGATCACACAACATTCACAGATGCAGAGAGATATGCCCAAAGTGGAAAATCTAGCATCTGGTACCATTTAACAGATCAAAACAAGAGTGAACAAAAAGAAAACAGCATGAGAATGGAACAGAAAGTATAAGACAAGGTAGGTATGGGATAAATTCAATTTCTTTTTTTCCCTTATTTTTTAATTGGTTATTTGTTTATTTACATTTCAAATGTTGTTCCCCTTCCCAGTCTCCCCTCCACAATGCCCCCATACCTCTTCCCATTTGCAATATGTTACAGGCTGCTTTCTGGTATATACCTCTGCTACCACCGTTTAGAACAACACTGTATATATGGCGTGTGTACTATAGACTAAGTACTGCATTGGTGAACTGCCTAAAATTTGTTATCTAACCAAGTGACCCTATGGGATAAAGATTTGTTCCTATATTTCAGGAAAGCACTTCCTGATAAAGGAACTAAGACTGTTGTTTCCATTGCAGTTCAATTCCTAGTAAAATTTGAAAGAGTGGAAAGGAGGGTCCTGTGTGGTACAGGGGTTATTGGAAAGAGAAAGCAAGCAGTTTTCCTGGTGGTATTCATTCAACGAATATGATATCATAGGCTTCCAGCACCTTAGCTGTAGGGGCCAAAACACAGACTTCTTAGTACTCCCATGAATAGTTAATACTTGAGGCCAAACATATTCCAAGTGGTATATAAAACAGAAATTGTTTTAAAATAGAGAGACATGTCCTTTTCTAAGCAAGAAGATGATGATTGTACCCTCAATAACAAAAAAAAATATTTCTCCATTTCAATACCAAGACAGCGTAGGAACTGTCATCAGAGAATCACAATGAACATATTATTAAAGAAAAATGAGTGCTGCAGGGCAGGTGTTAGAAATGTATGGACTCTAGGCTAAACCTGATCTGAGATCTGTATTTATTTAATAAAGTTTTATTGTAACACAACCATGTTCATGTTTTAAAACAAATGCTGATGTTCACCTTTATGTAACCTCAGTAACAGAGTGGGATAATTGCAGATTATAGAGTTTACCAAGTTTTAAATAGTGACTCTCTGAGTTTTCTACAAATGTTTGCTCACCTTGGATATATGCTATATTAAACTTGATGACTCTTACTTTTTTTCTCTATTTCATAATTTCACTCTTACAGGTGCCCCAGTTCCTCTCAGTCACAGTGTTTCATTTAACTGCAGATACTTGTGAATGACTAAACTTCA
This sequence comes from Apodemus sylvaticus, assembly GCF_947179515.1. Lineage (NCBI taxonomy): Eukaryota > Metazoa > Chordata > Mammalia > Rodentia > Muridae > Apodemus > Apodemus sylvaticus. Next base: position 104,246,902 of record NC_067477.1, on the reverse strand, counting down.
AAGAAAACTTAGCCAAAATACAAACAGGGTTATTGTCCCTGGCCCATATGTTCAAGTTTTAGTTGCTTTTATGAACATCTGGAATTGTAGCAACTGTAATCAATTCATTTGTATTCATTCTCTCTCTCTCTCTCTCTCTCTCTCTCTCTCTCTCTCTCTCTCTCTCTCTCTCTCTCTGTGTGTGTGTGTATGTGTGTGTATGTGAGTGTGTGTATGTGTGTGTGTATGTGTGTGTATTGTGTGTGTATGTGTGTGTGTATGTGTGTGTATGTGTGTGTGTATGTGTGTGTATGTGTGTGTATGTGTGTGTATGTGTATGTGTGTGTATGTGTGTGTGTGAATGTTATTCTCAGTTTTGTGCTGAATTGACTACTAGGTGGGTAAAGTGTTTCTTTCTCTGCTCAAAGTTGCAAAGCCCCAGAGGACTTTCCTCTGCATTAGGCTCACGCTGACTCTATAACCAATCACTGTGTTCAACAGCAAAAGATACTGAGACACAGCACGAGTCCACTTTGGTTCTCAGGTCTGTGATCTGTTAGCAGCTCAGGAACGTAGCAGTAAAGGCTTTCTGGAATAGATAGTTTTATTACCCTGTGTATTACCCAGAACAGCAGAATTTACTGATTTTTATTTCTTTAAACACATCTTTAAATGTAAGATGGACACCTCCTAACGTCATCATTTATCATTCCTTGGTACTGTTGCTAAGTACTGTTTCCTAGGTATTGTTCCTAAGTACAATTGAAAGAAATCTCTTCGAGGAAATTGAATGCAGTACACACTTTTCCGCTCTTGCCTCTTCTTCCATGATCAACCGACAAGCAGAAAAGCCTCACTATTGTTTCCAACTGTCTCAAATTCATGTTAGCACCTTTTTTATATACACGCTTTGCTCCACTCAGATAGATCAGTTCAACAGTAGTTCATCCTTACAATACTTGCGTGAGCCACATACTGTTCAATAAGTTTTGCATCTTATTCTTTCAGCTCTCTTCTGGCTTCTCCCATTTTCCTTTTGTCTAAGCCCCATCCACATAGCTCCAGAACATCCTGTGGTTTTCCCTTACCATCCTTGAGCTACAGACACCTATCACTGTGTATACAGACACAGCACCAGGCTGTGTGATCATTATGTGTGAGCTGAAGCATTCACCGTCTTCCTCCACTCACAAAACAGCCCTACGATCCTGCCCAACACCTTCATTGCCTCCCCTGTCTTTGCAGCAGTTCTCTCCTCAATATCTTGCTCTAGGCTCACCATGAACTTAAAATAAGGCACACCTCACTGGATACATGAAGAAAGTCTGATCATCAGCTGGTATTCTGGAACAGGCATTGTCTCTTCATCCTCATTCTTGGAGCCAAACTCTTAACCTGCTCTCTTAAGCGTTACACAGATTCCTCATCTGTCTGAGAAGTATCTGTCATGCTTTGTTGGGAGGGAATTTTTTTTCAATACTGCATTTTAATATCTATACTCATGTTGAAGTATGTAGCTATGAGAAGATACATAATGAAGACCTTTTCAATCCTATATTGTTTCTAGCATCCTAATTTGGTATTCTGGGCTCATATTCACAGTACAACACAAGACATAGCAAATAGTTGTTGATCTTGGGAGCCCTAGTTACTTAGTAGTATTTTCTGTTTGCTTAAATTTTATATTTTTTTGAGAAGAGTTAGAATTATAAACCCCAGATATTGGTCTTGGTTCTTCCTTTTATGACTTGTCATGGAGAATTTTAAACTTAGCTTCTTGAACCTTTGGTTCAGCATTTAATATATAATGACATTTTGCTGAATAGTGACCAAAGTTAAGATAGTACACAGAGGCACAATTTTAAAAGTGAAATAAAATAAAATACCATTTATTACAAAAATAAAAACTTAATTTTCCAAGCATATGCTATTTAATATGTAACATACGCAGGAAGATATATTTAAATGCTCCCTACTACAATTTAATATTTTTCCTGACAAGTTTTGGTGTGGAGAATCATGAGCACTTTAATTACCTGTTTGAAAGACAGATTTAGCAGCACTTAACAACTGCTGGAGGAGGACTATGACAGGTTTGCTATAGAAACCAAACCAACATTAACAGATGTGCCTGGTACTTCATGGGCCCCAACACCAGGAGCAGCTGCCTCTCTGTCTTTATCTCTGGTAGTTTGACTTTAAGTGTGGCTGCATTTTCCTGATGATTTCCCCCCTAACTAAAGCTTTATTAGCTTTACTTTTTCTAAAGACGGCCATTTTCTTGACAACTCCATGCTGATACACAACCACAGAGATGCTCTGCTGATGGTTATAGCTAGTGAGAGAATGACAAGGTGGAGATGCAAGCTTCACAGGCAGGCACGCACCTGGGATGCAGAGGACTGACAGGCCCTCACAATGAAGGCAGCAGCTGTCAACATGGTGACGGTGCAGTTAGTCATAGGATTTTGTCAGTGACGCTTGGATATTTTCCAAAGTGCTCCAAAGTTGTCCTTCCTCCAGCTTAGAACAAAGGTGATGTGAGAATGGTTTGGAAGAAGACAATGCAGAAGGTGTCAGGCGAGAAAGTCTAAGCATGCCATACATTTCTGGCCCTCACTTTCACCCTTGGGCCTTGATCTCACAATATCAATATTTATAGATAACTAGCAATTTAATTTCAGTGTTTCATTGCTCTTCCAAGAGTGATATTTGGAGATAACCATTTGCTAGGTGTTCAGGGCAAAATGTTTATTTTGCTTTTTGCAAATCAGAGATTTTTCAACTCTAACTCATTTCACATTCTGAGCCCTAACAAGTAATAGACAGTGAGCCAAGCACGCGCAGATGGTCAGTGTTCCATAAATATTAAAAATGCATTAGTAAGTCTATTTTTTTTTCTGTATTTCCCAAGAATTGTCAATCACAAATGAATAGGTACTATTTGTAGAGAAAGGACAGATTTAAAATGACAAAATGTGAACATTTCTCAGAATCCTGGAAAGGATGATACTTAAAAAAAAAAAAAAAAATCAATGACACCAAAACTTCAAATGAGTTGTCTTGGGTGTCTGTCAGATTTGAGATTTATTGCTCCCTCAGAGTCTGTGTATTCCAGATGAAGTGGTTGCTGAAGAAAAACAATCATGGTGATATTAAGGAGAGTTTACTTGGCAAGAAAATTATGATTGAACTCATGCTATTATGACATAATGTAGGAGTTTATAATTGCAATTTCTTATGAAACAGTTGGACTGAGTCCAGAGAATGGATGTTTTCATGCTCCATGGAGACACTGGGAAGAAATGTACCATCAGAATAGATGTGGTGACAGAGTCCAGGCTGGACTAGTGGGATTTATTAACATTACCAAGTCCACTGAAGTCCATGTGTGGCTCTTCAGTAGATATGTCTAGGAACTCAGTCTTACTAACATCCCAGGGTTGACTACTATAGAAGTCAATTTTTATGTTATCAACTCGGAAGCAAAAGCCCAAAATGAGGTGAATTGTTAGCAAAGAAGGATAGCACTATTAGAAAAGCCAGACATTTGCTCTCCTTTCCTCTCTGCCTGTTTCTGTCTCTGTTTCCATCTTCATCTCCATCTCCACGCCCATCTCCATCCTCATCTCTGTCTGTGTCTGTCTGTATCTATCTCTTTCTCTGTCTCTGTCTCCCTCCCTCGATCCCTCCCTCCTAGGCCTCCAAGGCCAGGCTTTCTTTTGGTTTAGCCAGTCTCCTACCTGTAAATAATCTCCATTAGAAGCCAGTATTGCTGGTAGATTTAGAATCACAAAAGGTAAGCAGTTATGTAAACAAAACAATTATATATCCACCTTAAACACAATGCACATTTAAAAAAATGGAATACAGGAGGTTTCTTTTGGATACCTTCTGCCTGTGGGAGCTCTGCACTTCTACTCTAATGCCCCCAGAACTGTTTGACTTTCCCAATTTTTCTGTTGTTAATGGAACCTCAAATATAACCTTTGTATCTTCCTTTAACTATAGTAATATTTCCAAACTAAAATTAGGAGCAGGCAGAATCCTTTGCTCTCTGTTCAAATTGATATTCTTTAAATACTTGTTCAGCATTTTGAACTCCATGAGGTCTTCATAGAGGGAGCTTAAAAGCAGAGTCCTGTGGCGGCACTATGCCTCTGCTGTTCCAGATAGCCCCTGTCTGGCCCAATTTTGCATTTCACACTCAGAAAAAGAAAATGCTCTGCAGGACACTCGATAGACCTTCCTAAAACAGTAGTGTATAAAAACGATCTATTCTTGCTCTCTGATCAAAAATTTCTCCAGAATATAGAAGCTTGCAGATTATTAATTTTTTAATCTGGGGATGTTTCAAGGAAGTTTTAGATCTGATGCTGGCCAAGTGTATCAAGGACCTCCATGTAAAACCAGACACACTGAAACTAATAGAAAAGAAACTGGGGAAGACCCTTGAGGACATGGGCACAGGGAAAAAGTTCCTGAACAGAACACCAATAGCTTATGCTCTAAGAACAAAAGTGGACCTCATAAAATTACAAAGTTTCTGTAAGGCAAAGGACACTGTTAAAAGGACAAAATGGCAACCATCAAATTGGGAAAGGATATTCACCAACTCTACATCTGATAGAGGGCTAATATCCAATATATACAAAGAACTCAAGAAGTTAGACCCCAGGGAAACAAATAACCCTATTAAAAAGTGGGGTAAAAAAATAAAGGCATAGTTATAATTAAAAAAATGGGGTACAAACCTAAACAAAGAATTTGCGCCTGAAGAAATTTGGATGGCCAAGAAGCACTTTAAGATATGCTCAATATCATTAGTCATTAGGGAAATGCAAATCAAAATAACCCTGAGATTTCACCTCACACCAGTCAGAATGGCTAAGGTCAAAAACTCAGGAAACAGCAGGTGCTGGCAAGGATGTGGAGAAAGAGGAACACTCCTCCACTGCTGGTGGGATTGTAAGATGGTGCAACCACTTTGGAAATCAGTCTGGCGGTTTCTCAGAAAACTGGACATGACACTTCCTGAGGACCCTGCTATACCTCTCCTGGGCATATACCCAAAGGATTCCCCGGCATGCAATAAAGACATATACTCCATTATGTTCATAGCAGCCTTATTTATAATAGCCAGAAGCTGGAAAGAACCCAGATGTCCCTCAAAGGAGGAATGGATACAGAAAGTGTGGTGTATTTACACAGTGGAATACTACCCAGCAATTAGAAACAATGAATTCACAAAATTTTTAGGCAAATGGTTTGATCTGGAAAATATCATCCTAAGTGAGGTAACCCAATCACAAAAGAATACACACGGAATGCAATCTCTGATAAGTGGATATTAATTAGCCCAGAAGCTCTGAATACCAAAGGCACAAATCGTATAACAAATGACTCCCATGAAGAAGTATGGAGAGAGTCCTGATCCTGGAAAGGATAGATCTAGCATTGGAGGGGAATATAAGGACAGAGAAAAAGGAGGGAGGTGATTGGAGAATGGATGGAAAGAAGAAGGTTTATGGGGTATATGGGAAGGGGGGATCTGGGAAAGGGGAAATCATTTGGAATGTAAACAAAGAATATAGAAAATAAAAAATATTAAAAAAAAAAAAAAGATCTGATGCTGGAGCAACCACCTGATGGCATGCTCCTTGGGTGGCTAAATTCAGAGATCACAAGTGTGGCCCTTCAGTAGACAGGTCTAGGAACTAAATCTTTCTAATGTCCCAGGGTAGATTATTCTTGTAAAAGTCATTTTTTTGTGTGTTATCAACTCAGAAATAAAAGCCCAAGACAAACAGCCAAAAACCCTGTCTTCATATCTTCTCTATGTAAAAAGTAACTTAATTTTTAGATTTTGGTTTATCAAATTAACTGTGACTTTGATTTTTTGTTTGGCAAATGAGTTTACCCAGGAAGTATAACTGATTTTTTCCCATAAAACGAATATTTATTACTTCGGGTAAATGACTTATCAGATTTTTTCCAGTTCTAGGAATCTGAGAGTCCATGGTCTTCCCATTGCAACTATTACTATCGGAGTATACTAGATAAAGTCTTTATTTGTGTGATAAGAAGGACTCTCTCTATAGCCCAAAGCTGGAAAGAATCCAGATGTCCCTCAATGGAGGAATGGATACAGAAAGTGTGGTATATTTACATAATAGAATACTACTCAGCAATTTAAAACAATGAATTCATGAAATTCTTAGGCAAATGGTTGGAACTGGAAAATATTGTCCTAAGTGAGGTAACTCATTCACAAAAGAACACATATGGAATGCAGTCACTGATAAGTGGATATTAGCCCAGAAGCTCTGAATACCCAAGACACAATTAACATATCAAATAATTCCCAAGAAAGAACATAGGAGAGGGCCCTGGTCCTGGAAAGGCTTGATACAGCATTGTAAGCGATTGTCAGGACAGAGAAGTAGGAGGGGGTTGATTGAAGAGTGGGCAGAGGGAAGAGGGCTTATGGGACTTATGGAGAGGGGGAAACTGGAAAAAGGAAAATCATTTAGAATGTAAACAAAATATAGAAAATAATAATAACAATAATAATAGAAGGACTCTCTCAGCTAGATCCTGGTATGCCTTCAAAATGTATGGCTGGGACCCTGTTGTTGGTCTCCAACAAGGTCTCTCTCTCTGGTCCTGCAGCTATAGCTGTGAGTTTCTGGTTATCTTCCACACCTTCCAGAAATGCAAGCCGTACCGAAGAATAATTGATACAGTAATGATGTTATTGCTATCACTGAAGATTACCTATGGTTCTCAATCTCTCTTGTCCTATCTCTAACACCCATAACCCAATACCCTGTACAGTTGGGTCAGAGTCAGGGGACAGAAAACAAATGTATGGACAATATCTCCACTGGAGAGCAGTTATAGACTAGTTCCTAAGAGAATTACTTTAGCAGGCAAAGCTCTCCTTCCCAGACCACTTATGTGTAGCATCCGAAAGATAAATGTTAATTGTTTTCTCATTGGAAAATGAAGAAATAGAGACCTAGAGAAGTCGAGTAATTTGCTTTGACTGTTTAAAAAAGGAAATAATGTAAAGTTATCAAGTGATGTGTCTGTTTTGTTGGATGTTGCTTAGGTCATAGTACTGACTAGAGGAGAGAGCCAGTGGCTTTTTTGTCAGTATTCATGGGGCAGTAGATTCACCCTTGTACCTGAGATGGTGTGTGAGGGCAGCATGAGGAAAAAGCACTCCTGTTGCAATAAGTTTCTCCATTTAAAACACCAATGCAGAAAGAAATTCTTGATTAGCAACTTGAGTGTATGAGTGGTTGCTGACTATAAACCACAGTGGCCACAGTGTAGCATATGCTCAAGAAATAATGGCAGTTATCATTACTGCTATTTTCTCATTGGTGCATATGTGATCTCTCATCTCTCATGACTTTAGCTTTAGAAGATGTTGGTAAATTGAAGGGTGTGAAATTATAGGACATGAGGCTATTTAGTGGTGACATATTTTATAGGCTGGATTAATTCTGTGAACACCTTTCATATAGACAGACAATTCTAAGAATATAAGACCTATGCCCATCAAAGCTGCTTGGCAAAGTCTAGTCCAACTGAACTCAAAAGCTGAATCTTTTTTTAAAATGGTATTATCTGCCAATTCATTCAAACTGCTTTGTTCCCATTTGGAATGTACACTTAAAGGAGATGTTTCACATTAGATTTGATGGAAAAATAACTGTAGTACTTTCTCTATATTATATGCTGTGTGAGACAATGTCATTCATGGCTGTGGTTCCCATGGGGACACTTGCAGTGGGACTATCAATGAGGATTCTTAGTGACACCCTCATGAGCAATCTAATGCCCCTGTTGAGAAAGCAGGCGTTACAAGTATCTTTCTCATATTTATCATTTCCAAGGAAAAGGTGAAAACCAATAGAGACATGGGCAAATGGGCAGAAATATTTCCTAGTGCCTTCAAACTAACCCTATTAAAAATGGGGTACAGAGCTAAACAAAGAATTTTCAACTGAGGAATACCAAATGACTGAGAAGCACCTAAAGAAATGGTCAACAGGCTTACTCATCAGGGAAATGCAAATCAAAACAACCCTGAGACTTCACCTCACATCAGTCAGAATAGCCAAGATCAATAACTCAGGAGACCGCAGGTGCTGACAAGGATGTGGAGAAAGGAACACTCCTCCACTGCTGGTAGGATTGCGAGCTGGTACAACCACTCTGGAAATCAGTTTGGAGGTTCCTCAAAAAATAGGCATAATACTACCAGAGGACCACTCTTGGGCATATACCCAGAGGATTCTCCAGCATGTAATAAGGACACATGCTCCACTATGTTCATAGCAGCCTTATTTATAATAGCCAGAAGCTGGAAAGAACCCAGATGTTGAGATAAGCAGGTATTACAAGTATCTTTCTCATATTTCTGAGGAATAAATACAGAAAATTACATTTACACAATGGAATACTACTCAGCTATTAAAAACAATGAATTTATGAAATTCTTTTTTTATTCCATATATTTTTTATTTACATTTCAAATGATTTCCCCTTTTCTAGCCTCCCACTCCCCGAAAGTCCCATAATCCCCCTTCTCTCCCCCTGTCCTCCCACCCACCCCTTCCCACTTCCCCATTCTGGTTTTGCCTAATACTGCTTCACTGAGTCTTTCCAGAACAAGGGGCCACTACTCCTTTCTTCTTGTACCTCATTTGATGTGTGGATTATTTTTTGGGTATTCCAATTTTCTAGGTTAATATCCACTTATTAGTGAGTGCATACCATGATTCACCTTTTGAGTCTGGGTTACCTCACTTAGTATGATGTTCTCTAGCTCCATCCATTTGCCTAAGAATTTCATAAATTCATTGTTTCTAATGGCTGAATAGTACTCCATTGTGTAGATATACCACATTTTTTGCATCCACTCTTCTGTTGAGGGATACCTGGGTTCTTTCCAGCATCTGGCAATTATAGATAGGGCTGCTATGTATATAGTAGAGCATGTATCCTTATTACATGGTGGGGAATCCTCTGGGTATATGCCCAGGAGTGGTATAGCAGGATCTTCTGAAAGTGAGGTACCCAGTTTTCAGAGGAACCACCAGACTGATGTCCAGAGTGGTTATACCAATTTGCAACCCCACCAGCAGTGGAGGAGTGTTCCTCTTTCTCCACACCCTCTCCAACACCTGCTGTCTCCTGAATTTTTAATCTTAGCCATTCTGACTGGTGTAAGGTGAAATCTCAGGGTTGTTTTGATTTGCATTTCCCTGATGACTAATGAAGTTGAGCATTTTTTAAGATGCTTCTCAGCCATCCGAAGTTCTTTAGGTGAGAATTCTTTGTTTAACTCTGTACCCCATTTTTTAATAGGGTTGTTTGGTTTTCTGGAGTCTAACTTCTTGAGTTCTTTATATATATTGGATATTAGCCCTCTATCTGATGTAGGATTGGTGAAGATCTTTTCCCAATTTGTTGGTTGCCGATTTGTCCTCTTGATGGTGTCCTTTGCCTTACAGAAACTTTGTAATTTTATGAGGTCCCATTTGTCAATTCTTGATCTTAGAGCATATGCTATTGGTGTTCTGTTCAGAAACATTCTCCCTGTACCGATGTCCTCAAGGGTCTTCGCCAGTGTCTGGCTTTATGTGGAGGTCCTTGATCCATTTGGATTTGAGCTTAGTACAAGGAGACAAGGATGGATCAATTCCCATTCTTCTGCATGCTGACCTCCAGTTGAACCAGCACCATTTGTTGAAAAGGCTATCTTTATTCCATTGGATGTTTTTAGCCCCTTTGTCGAGGATCAAGTGGCCATAGGTGTGTGGGTTCATTTCTGGATCTTCAATCCTGTTCCATTGATCCTCCTGTCTGTCACTGTACTAATACCATGCAGTTTTTAACACTATTGCTCTGTAGTATTGCTTGAGGTCAGGGATACTGACTCCCCCAGAATTTCTTTTATTGCTGAGAATAGTTTTAGCTATCCTGGGTTTTTTCTTAATCCAGATGAATTTGATAATTGCTCTTTCTAACTCTGTGAAGAATTGAGTTGGGATTTTGATGGGAATTGCATTGAATCTGTATATTGCTTTTGGCAAAGTGGCCATTTTAACTATATTGATTCTACCGATCCATGAGCATGGAAGGTTTTCCCATTTTTTGAGGTCTTCTTCCATTTCCTTCTTCAGAGTCTTGAAGTTCTTGTCATACAGATTTTTCACATGTTTGGTAAGAGTCACCCCAAGATACTTTATACTGTTTGTGGCTATTCTGAAGGGGGTCATTTCCCTAATTTCTTTCTCAGCCTGCTTATCCTTTGAGTATAGGAAGGCCACTGATTTGCTTGAATTGATTTTATAACCTGCCAGTTTGCTGAAGTTGTTTATCAGCTGTAGGAGTTCTCTAGTGGAGTTTTTTGGGTCACTTAGGTAGACTATCATGTCATCTGCAAATAATGATAGTTTGACTTCTTCCTTTCCAATTTGTATCCCTTTGACCTCCTTATGTTGTCGGATTGCCCGAGCTAGTACCTCAAGTACAATATTGAAAAGATAAGGAGAAAGGGAGTAGCCCTGTCTAGTCCCTGATTTTAGTGGGATTGCTTCAAGTTTCTCTCCATTTAGTTTGATGCTGGCTACCGGTTTGCTATATATTGCTTTTACTATGCTTAGGTATGGGCCTTGAATTCCTGTTCTTTCTAAGACTTTTAGCATGAATTAATGCTGAATTTTGTCAAATGCTTTTTCAGCATCCAATGAAATAACCATGTGGTTTTTTTCTTTGAGTGTGTTTATGTAGTGGATTACATTGATGGATTTCCGTATATTGAACCAACCCTGCATTCCTGGGATAAAGTCTACTTGATCATGGTGGATGATCGTTTTGATGTGTTCTTGGATTCAGTTGGCAAGAATTTTATTTAGTATTTTTGCATCGATGTTCATAAGGGAAATTGGCCTGAAGTTCTTTCTTTGTTGGATCTTTGTGTGGTTTTGGTATCAGCGTAATTGTGACTTCGTAGAAGGAATTGGGTAGTGTTCCTTCTGTTTCTATTTTGTGGAATAGTTTGAATAGTGTTGGTGTTAAGTCTTCTTTGAAGGTCTGATAGAATTCTGCACTGAAACCATCTGGTCTTGTGCTTTTTTGGTTGGAAGACTTTCTATGACTCCTTCTATTTCATTAGGTGTTATGGGACTGTTTAGATGATCTATTTGGTCCTGATTTAATTTTGGTATTTGGTATCTGTCAAGGAAATTGTCCATTTCCTCCAGGTTCTCCAGTTGTGTTGAGTATAGGCTCTCGTAGTAGCATCTGATGATTTTTTGGATTTCCTCAATTTCTGTTGTTATATCCCCCTTTTCATTTCTAAGTTTGTTAATTTGGATACTTTGTCTGTGCCCTTTGTTCAGTCTGGCTAAAGGTTTATCTATCTTGTTGATTTTCTCAAAGAACCAGCTCCTGGATTCGTTGATTCTTTGTACGGTTCTCTTTGTTTCCAATTGATTGATTTCAGCCCTGAGTTTGATGATTTCCTATCTTCTACTCCTCCTGGGTAAACTGGCTTCTTTTTGTTCCAGGACTTTCAGGTGTGTCATTAAGCTGCTAGTATATGCTCTCTCCATTGTCTTTTTGGAGGCACTCAGGGCTATGAGTTTTCCTCTTACCACTGCTTTCATTGTGCCCCCAAAGATTTGGGTATGTTGTGCCTTCATTTTCATTAAATTCTAAAAAGTCTCTGATTTCTTTCCTTATTTCTTCTTTGGCCAAGGTGTCATTGAGTAGAGTATTGTTCAGCCTCCATGTGTATGTTGGCTTTCTGTTGTTTTTGTTGCTATTGAAAACCACTCTTACTTCATAGTGATCTGATAAGAGGCATGGGATTAGTTCGATCTTCTTATATTTATTGAGGTCTGTCTTGTGACCAAGTATGTGGTCAATTTTGGAGAAGGAACCATAAGGTGCTGAGAAAAAGGTATATTCTTTTGCTTTAGGGTGAAATGTTCTATAAATATCAGTCAAATCCAATTGGTCCAAAGTTTCAATTAGTTTTACTGTGTCCCTGTTTAGTTTCTGTTTTCCCAATCGGTCCATTGAGGAGAGTGGAGTGTTGAAGCCCCCCCCCAATTATTGTGTTAGGTGCAATGTGTGCGTTGAGCTTTAGTAAAGTTTCATTTACGAATGAGGGTGCCCTTGCATTTGGTGCATAGATGTTCAGAATTGAAAGTTCTTCTTGGTGGATTTTTCCTTTCACCAGCAAGAAGTGTCCTTCTGTGTCTCTTTTGATGACTTTAGGTTGAAAGTCAATTTTATCTGATATTAGAATGGCTACTCCTGCTCGTTTCCTGTGACCATTGCCTTGTAAGATTATCTTCCAGCCTTTTACTCTAAGGTATTTTTTATCTTTGACACTGAGGTGTGTCTCCTGTATGCAGCAAATTGCAGGGTCCTATTTCCTTATCCAGTCTGTTAGTCTATGTCTTTTTATTGGGGAATTGAGACAATTGATGTAAAGAGATATTAAGGAATAGTGATTATTACTTCCTGTTATTTTTGATTTTTTTTTATATTTGAGTGGTTATCTTCTTTTGGGTTTGATGAAGGAAGGTAACTATCTTGCTTTTTCCAGGGTGTAGTTTCCCTCCTTTTATTGGAGTTTTCCTCCCATTATTCTTTGCAGAGCTGGGTTTGTGGAAAGATATTGTGTAAATTTGGTTTTGTCATGGAATATCTTGGTTTCTCCATCTATGGTGAATGAGAGTTTTGCTGGGTATAGTAGTCTTGGCTGACATTTGTGTTCTCTTAGAGTCTGCATGAGATCTGCCCAGGATCTTCTAGCTTTCATGGTCTCTGGTGAGAAATCTGGTGTGATTCTGATAGGTCTTCCTCTATATGCTACTTGGCCTTTTTTTCTTACTGCCTTTAATATTCTTTCTCTGTTTAGTACATTTGGGGTTTTGATTATTATGTGACGGGAGGTATTTCTGCTCAGGTCCAGTCTGTTTGGAGTTCTGTAGGCTTCTTGTATATTCATAGACATCTCTCTTTAAATTATGAAAGTTTTCTTCCATTATTTTGTTGAAGATATTTGCTGGCCCTTTCTGTTGTAAATCTTCACTCTCATCTATACCTATAATCCTTAGGTTTGGTCTTCTCATTGTATCCTGGATTTCCTGGATGTTCTGGGATACAAGCTTTTTGCATTTTGCATTTTCTTTGACAGTTGAGTCAATGGTTTCTATGGTTTCTTCAGCATCTGAGATTCTTTCTTCCATCTCTTGTATTCTGTTGTTTATTTTTGCATCTATGGCCCCTGATTTCTTCTCAAGGTTTTCTATCTCCAAAGTTGTCTCCCTTTGTGATTTCTTAGTTGTTTCTACTTCTGTTTTTAGATCCAGTATGGTTTTGCTCAGTTCCATCATTTGTTTGTTTGTGTTTTCCTGTAATTCTTTAAGAGATTTTTTTGTTTCCTCTTTCATGACTTCTGCCTGTTGACTCAAGTTCTCCTGCATTTCTTTAAGTTTTTTTGCCTTTCTTCTTTATTGGCTTCTATCTCTTGGGCCTTATTCTCCTGCATTTCTTTAAGAGATTTTTGTGTTTCCATTATACGGGTTTCTAGCTTATTCATGTTCCCCTGTATTTCTTTAAGAGATTCATTCATGTCCTTTTTGTGTTCTTCTAGCAGCATCATGAACAGTGATTTTAAGTCCAAATGTTGTTTCTCTGGTGTGTTGGCATAACCAGGACTTGCTGATGTTGGAGAGTTTGGTTCAGATGCTGCCATATTGCCTAGATTTCTGTTAGTAGTGTTCCTGCGTTTGCCCTTTGCCATCTTGTTCTCTGGAGCTAGTTGGTCTTGTCTCTGGCTGGTGTTTCAGCCTCCTGAGAGGCTCTAGGGCTATTTCTGCAACACTGGATGGCAGGGTTTCCTCTGTTGCAGATTGCTGATGTGCCGTTCTCCTCTTGGGTGCTTTTGCAGCCCTAGTGTGTTTTGCCCCAGATTATGACTGTGAACCAGATGGTGCCCCTTTGCTCCTTCAGGGAGTGCTGAGGGTGTATGCTGCGGGGGACCTTTTCTGCGTGCTGATCACTCTGCTGGCCAGTGGAACTCCCAACCGGGTTGGTGCACACGAGGCTAGCCTTGCTGCTCAGGCCCTGAGTCTAGGCAAAAGCCTGGCAGGCCAATGTCTGAGCAATGTTCCCCTCAGCTGTGAGTGTTGTTGGGTCTGTCAGGTGGCCAGGATGGTGGTGTGCGCGCTCCCTGAGAGTGTTGGGAGAGTCTGCTGGGCTAACAACCTCCTGGCCGGGTCAGCACACAGATGGCTCACCGAGCAGCCCAGGGCCTGGGGGCAGTCCAGGGCCTGTCCGTCTGAGACCCCTGCTATGTCTGCCTAGGGCTATGCCTGTTAGTCGGTTTGGTTTTGCCTGCTAGGACTCTCTGGCTTCCCGTAGGCAAAATGGCAGGGGGGGGGGGCACACATGCATGCCAGCCCAGGCAAACAGCCTCCTTACCTCCTTGCTGGGTTTGCACACCGGTGCCCCCACCCCCCCCCCCTGATCAGCTCAGTGCCTGGGTGCAGGCCAACGCCTGTCGGGCTTAGACCCACGCGATGTTGCTCTCGATTTCTTTGGCGTCCGAGAACCAATATGGAGGCCTTGTAACTGACTGGTGGGAGGCAGAGTCATTTTATGAAATTCTTAAGCAAATGGATGGAACTAGAAAATATCATCCTGAGTGAGGTAACCCAAAAGAACACACATGGTATGCACTCACTGATAAATGGATATTAGCGAGAAGACTGGAATACCCAAGATGCAATTCAAAAACCACATGAAGCTCAAGAAGAAGGAAGAACAAAGTATGGATACTCTGGTCCTTCTTAAAAGAGGGTACAAAATACCCACAGGAGGAGATCCAGTGACAAAATGTGGAGCACAGACTGAGGGAAAGACCATGCAGAGACTGCCCTCCCACCTCCAAGGATCCATCCCATATACAGTTACAAAACCCAGACACCATTGTGGATGCCAACAAAGGGCTTGCTGATAGGAACCTGATATAGCTGTCATCTAGGAGGCTCTGCCAGTACATGACAAATACTGGGGGGAACACTCTCAGTCAACCATTGAACTGAGCACAGGACCCCATTAGAAGGACTAGAGAAAGGACCCAAGGAGCTGAAGAGATTTACAGTACCATGGGAGGAACAACAATATGAACCACCCAGTTCCACCCCAGAGCTCCCAGGGACTAAACCACAAACCAAAGATTATGTATGGAGGGACCCATGGCTCCAGATGCATGTGCAGCAAAGGATGGCCTTGTTGGACATCAAAGTGAGGAGAGGCCCTTGGACTGGAGAAGGCTAAATGCCTCAGTATAGAGGAATGCCAGGACAGGGAAGCAGGAGTGGGTGGACTGATGAGCAGGGGGACCAGGGATGAGATAGGGGATTTTCGGGTGAAGGGAACCAGGAACGGGGACAACATTTGAATTGTAAATAATATATCTAATTAAATAAAAAGGACTAACATTCAGAGACCACCAAACAGTTATACTCAGCAGTTTCTAGCCACAGAGGTAAAGTCTTTTTCTTAGAGATAGGACCAGCGTGCAGAGAGTCACAGTGGGATCCTACAGTGAACATATCTTCCAGACAAGTGGTTTCTCTCCCACCCCCAATTAGGAAAAGCAGTACTGAGTTGAGTCATGTTTCACAAAATAATAATAATAATAATAACAACAACAACAATAATAATAATAATAAATAAAACCAATGTCCACCAGGAATATTAGACTATCACTTCATTTGGAATTAAGGTCTTTGAAGATAAGATTTAAGATAAGACCTAACATTAGAAATGAAAAGGAGGATATAACAACAGAAACTTAGGAAATTAAAAAAATCATCAAATCCTACTACAAAAGCCTATACTCAATACAACTGGAGAATCTGGAGGAAATGGATAATTTCCTAGACAGATACCAAATACCAAAATTAAATCAGGACCAAATAGATCATCTAAGCAGTCCCATAAGCCCTAAAGAAATAGAAGGGGTCATAAAAAGTCTTCCAACAAAAAAAAAGCACAGGAACAGATGGTTTCAGTGCAGAATTCTATCAGACCTTCAAAGAAGACCTAACACCAATACTCTTCAAACTATTCTACAAAATAGAAACAGAAGGAACACTACCCAATTCCTTCTAGGAAGCCACAATTACGCTGATACCAAAACCACACAAAGATCCAACAAAGAAAGAGAACTTCAGACCAATCTCCCTTATGAACATCAATGCAAAAATACTAAATAAAATTCTTGCCAACTGAATCCAAGAACACATCAAAACGATCATCCACCATGATCAAGTAGGCTTTATCCCAGGGATACAGGGATGGTTCAATATACAGAAATCCATCAATGCAATCCACTACATAAACACACTCAAAGAAAAAAAACACATGGTCATTTCATTGGATGCTGAAAAAGCATCTGACAAAATTCAGCATCCTTTCATGCTAAAAGTCTTGGAAAGAACAGTAATTCAAGGCTCATACCTAAACATAGTAAAAGCAATATACAGCAAGCCGGTAGCCAACATCAAATTAAATGGAGAGAAACTTGAAGCAATCCCACTAAAATCAGGGACTAGACAGGGCTGCTCCCTTTCTCCTTATCTTTTCAATATTGTACTTGAGGTACTAGCTCGGGCAATTAGACAACATAAGGAGGTCAAATGGATACAAATTAGAAAGGAAGAAGTCAAACTATCACTATTTGCAGATGATATGATAGTCTATTTAAGTGACCCAAAAAACTCCACTAGAGAACTCCTACAGCTGATAAACAACTTCAGCAGAGTGGCAGGTTATAAAATCAATTCAAGCAAATCAGTAGCCTTCCTATACTCAAAGGATAAGCAGGCTGAGAAAGAAATTAGGGAAATGACCCCCTTCACAATAGCCACAAACAGTATAAAGTACATTGGTGTGACTGACCAAACAAGTGAAAGATCTCTATTACAAGAACTTCAAGACTCTGAAGAAGGAAATCGAAGAAGACCTCAGAAAATGGAAAAATCTCCCATGCTCATGGATTGGCAGGATTAATATAGTTAAAATGGCCATTTTGCCAAAAGCAATCTACAGATTCAATGCAATACCCATCAAAATCCCAACTCAGTTCTTCATAGAGTTAGAAAGAGCAATTCTCAAATTCATCTGAAATAACTGTAGGGTTCCATAGCTGCCTGCAGCTATTACGAAGTGGGTTTCTGGAACAGAAGCTGAGGAATAAATAGGGAAGAGGGGCTAAAAGAAGTACGGCTAAGACAATGTTCACTGATCAAAGCCGGAAACTTTAATGGCGCCAGACCTTTTAACAGTTTGGGCAAACCCTTCCCCCCAGACTCTAGGCTGAGTTCCAGTGGAAGTTGTCTAGCTTCTCTTGGAGGTCCTTGTCTTGACTGCTCCGGCAGCTGGGTGGGTCACCTGTTTAATTCAGGAATTCCTAGACCTGGAGGAACAATGAACTTAACCTTTACTTCGAGCACTCCACCCTAGGTGGAGCAGGATCCTGGCTAACTGGGAGAAGTTAACCTTGACCAAAGTCAAACTCTGACCATGTGCAAGACTGCCCCAATATGGCTCTGTACAAATAACAAAAAACCAGGATAGCTAAAACTATTCTCAACAACAAAAGAAATTCTGGGGGAATCAGTATCCCTGACCTCAAGCAATGCTACAGAGCAATAGTGTTAAAACCTGAATGGTATTGGCACAGTGACAGACAGGCAGATCAATGGAATAGTATTGAAGATCCAGAAATGAACCCACACACATATGGCCACTTGATCCTTGACAAAGGAGCTGAAAACATCCAGTGGAAAAAAGATAGCCTTTTCAACAAATGGTGCTGGTTCAACTTGAGGTCAGCATGCAGAAGAATGGGAATTGATCCATCCTTGTCTCCTTGTACTAAGCTCAACTTCAAATGGATCAAGGACCTCCACATAAAGCCAGACACTCTGAAGCTAATAGAAAAGAAACTTGCGAAGACCCTTGAGGACATCAGTTCAGGGGGAAAGTTCCTGAACAGAACACCAATAGCTTATGCTCTAAGATCAAGAATTGACAAATGGGACCTCATAAAATTGCAAAGTTTCTGTAAGGCAAAGGACACCATCAAAAAGACAAATTCGCAACCAACAAATTGGTTCTTCAACAAAAAAGATCTTCACTAACCCTACATCAGATAGAGGGCTAATATCCAATATATACAAAGAACTCAAGAAGTTAGACCCCAGAAAGCCAAATAACCCTATTAAAAAATGGGGTACAGAGTTAAACAAAGAATTTTCACCCGAAGAACTTCGGATGGCTGAGAAGCATCTTAAAAAGTGCTCAGCTTCATTAATCATTAGGGAAATGCAAATCAAAACAACCCTGAGAATCACCTTACACCAGTCAGAATGGCTAAGATTAAAAATTCAGGAGACAGCAGGTGTTGGCAAGGATGTCTGAGAAAGAGGAACACTCCTCTACTGCTGGTGGGGTTGCAAATTGGTATAACCACTCTGGAAATCAGTCTGGTGGTTCCTCAGAAAACAGGGCAGTCACTTCCAGAGGATCCTGCTATACCACTCCTGGGCATATACCCAGAGGATTCCCCAGCAGGTAATAAGGATACATGTTCCACTATGTTCATAGCAGCCCTATTTATAATAGCCAGAACCTGGAAAGAACCCAGGTATCCCTCAACAGAAGAATGGATGGAAAAAATGTGGTATATATACACAATGCAGTACTATTCAGCCATTAGAAACAATGAATTCATGAAATTCTTAGACAAATGGATGGAGCTGGAGGACATCATGCTAAGTGAGGTAACCCAGTCCAAAAGATTGATCATGGTATGCACTCACTAATAAGTGGATATCAGCCTAGAAAATTGGGAGCTGAAGGGCCATCAGTGGTGGAACCAAGGCGACACAGGGTCCAGTTAGGCCCTGCGACCACGACCACTGACCTTCGCTGACCAGCCGGGCGGCAAGCAACTGCGGTTCTGCGGAGCCTTTCGCTGCACGGAAGCCACTTCAGAACTTGGCTTCCCGCCAGTCAGGAGAGACTCACCTCCATCTTGATCCCGGGCTCCAGAGATCGGTCAGACTGAGGTACACAAACATAATCCTAGGCCCAACACCGCAGGGGTCTGAGCCAGACGGGCGTTGGCCTGCACCCAGGCCCTGGGCTGTTCGAGTGGCCATCGGGGCGCCAACCCAGCCAGGAGTTTTTTTTGCCCCAGCCGGCGCACGCGCCGCCATTTTGCCTACAGGAGCCAGAGTGCTCGGGAGGGCAGAGACTGCTAACAAGCGTAGCCTGAGGCTAACAAAACGGGGGTCTAGGCCCCAAAAGGCACAGGACTGACCCCAAGAACTGGGCAGCTTGGTGGGCCATCTGTGTGTCAACCCGCCCAGGAGGTTATTAGCACAACAGACTCTCCCGGTGCTTTCGGGAGCGCGGGCGCGCACGCCCTCCATCCGGGTCACCTGGCGGACCCAAATAACAGACATAGCCCCAGGGGAACTTTGCTCGGACCTTGGCCTCCCAGGCGTTTGCCTGGACTCAGGGCCCCGGGCGACAAGGCTAACCTAGTGTGCGCCAGCCCGGTTGGGGAAATCGGCTGCCCAGCGGTGTGAGCGGAGCACAGGGGAGGTCACAGCAACATTCACCTTCGGAGCTCCCTGGGGGTGCACACGGGTTCCACCTGGTCCACAGACACAATCTGGGGCAAGGCCTCAGGCAGAAGCCCCCAGCTCAACTCTCTCCGCTTCAGATCAGCCTGGGTGGCCACCACATCTCCAGGTCCCTCAAGAGGCTAGTGGGGGCTTCCGGGCGGCCAGCTGGGAGAAGTCAGTGTGCTCCAATAAATCCTGCGGGCCCCAGCGGGAGCCTTCAGGTGCCTGCTTCGGGATCTGAACAGCCTGGACAACAGCACCCTGTCTACAGGCAGTGCAGAGTGTAAGCTGTGCACCAGAGGCCAACGGGGAAGGGGCAGCTTGCACTGGTGAGTCCAGCACTGACAAGACCAAGTAACACCAGTGAGAGCTAGATGGCAAAAGGCAAACGCAGGAACGTCACTAACAGAAATCAAGGCAATATGGCAACATCTGAACCAAATTCTCCTCTACCAGCAAGTCCTGGATACCCCATCACACCAGTAAAACAAGATTTGGATTTAAAATCACTGGTCATGATGCTGGTACAGGAACACATGAAGGACATTCAGGAGAAAATGGATCAAAAGTTAGAAGCCCTTGCAAGGGAAACACAAAAATCATTGAAAGAAATCCAGGAGAATACAAAAGCCAACAAGGAGGAAATGCAAAAAACACTTAAAGAAATACAGGAGAACTTTGGTCAACAGGCTGAGGTCATGAAAGACGAAACACAAAAATCTCTTAAAGAAATACAGGAGAACTTTGGTCAACAGGCTGAGGTCATGAAAGAAAAAACACAAAAATCTCTTAAAGAATTACAGGAAAGCACAAACAAGCAAGTGAAGGAGCTAAGCAAAACCATCCAGGATCTAAAAACAGAAGTAGAAACAACTAAGAAAACTCAAAAGGAGACAACTTTGGAGATAGAAAGCCTTGGGAAGAAATCAGGGGACAGAGATGCAAATATCAACAACAGAATACAAGAAATAGAAGAAAGAATCTCAGATGCTGAAGATTCCATAGAAACCATGGACTCAACAGTTAAAGAAAATGCAAAATGCAAAAAGCTTGTAACCCAAAATATCCAGGAAATCCAGGACACAATGAGAAGACCAAACCTAAGGATTATAGGCATAGATGAGAGTGAAGATTTACAACTTAAAGGGCCAGCAAATATCTTCAATAAAATTATGGAAGAAAACTTCCCTAACCTAAAGAGAGAGATGCCCATGAATATACAAGAAGCCTACAGAACTCCAAACAGACTGGACCAGAACAGAAATACTTCCCGTCACATAATAATCAAAACACCAAATGTTCTAAACAAAGAAAGAATATTAAAGGCAGTAAGAGAAAAAGGCCAAGTAACATATAAAGGAAGACCTATCAGAATCACAGCAGACTTTTCACCTGAGACTATGAAGGCTAGAAGGTCCTGGGCAGATCTCATGCAGACTCTAAGAGAACACAAATGCCAACCAAAACTACTATATCCAGCAAAACTCTCAATCACCATAGATGGAGAAACTAAGATATTTCACGACAAAACCAAGTTCACCCAATATCTATCCACAAACCCAGCCCTAAAAAGGATAATAGGAGGACAACACCAATACAAGGAGGGAAACTTCACCCTGAAAAAAGCAAGATAGTAACCTTTCATCAAACCCAAAAGAAGTTAAGCAATCAAATTTAAAAAATAACGTCAAAAATGATAGGAAGTAACAATCACTATTCCTTAATATCTCTTAACATCAATGGACTCAATGCCCCAATAAAAAGACACAGACTAACTGACTGGATACGTAAACAGGACCCTACATTTTGCTGCTTACAGGAAACACACCTCAGGGTCAAAGACAAACACTACCTTAGAGTAAAAGGCTGGAAGACAATTTTACAAGCAAATGGTCTCAGGAAACAAGCTGGAGTAGCCATTTTAATATCAGATAAAATTGACTTTCAACCCAAAGTCATCAAAAGAGACTCTGAGGGACACTTCTTGCTGGTCAAAGGAAAAATACAACAAGAAGAACTCTCAATCCTGAACATCTATGCTCCAAATGCAAGGGCACCCTCTTTCATAAAAGAAACTTTATTAAAACTCAAAGCACACATTGCACCTAACACAATAATTGTGGGTGACTTCAACACTGCACTTTCCTCAATGGACCGATCAGGAAAACAGAAACTAAACAAGGACACAATGAAACTAATTGAAGCTTTGGACCAATTAGATTTAACTGATACATATAGAACATTCTATCCTAAAACAAAAGAATATACCTTTTTCTCAGCACCTCATGGTACCTTCTCCAAAATCGACCATATAATTGGTCACAAGACAGACCTCAACAAATATAAGAAGATAGAACTAATCCCATGCCTCCTATCTGATCACTATGGAATAAAAGTGGTCTTCAATAGCAACAGAAACAACAGAAAACCCACATACACGTGGAAATTGAACAATACTCTACTCAATGACACCTTGGTCAAGGAAGAAATAAAGAAAGAAATTAAAGACTTTTTAGAACACAATGAAAATGAAAACACAACATACCCAAATCTATGGGACACAATGAAAGCAGTGCTAAGAGGAAAACTCATAGCCCTGAGTGCCTCCAAAAAGAAAATGGAGAGAGCATACATTACCAACTTAATGACACACCTGAAAGCCCTAGAACAAAAAGAAGCTATTTCACCCAGGAGGAGTAGAAGGCAGGAAATCATCAAACTCAGGGCCGAAATCAATCAAGTAGAAACAAAGAGAACCATACAAAAAATCAACAAAACCAGGAGCTGGTTCTTTGAGAAAATCAACAAGATAGATAAACCCTTAGCCAGACTGACCAAAGGGCACAGAGAAAGTATCCAAATTAACAAACTTAGAAATGAAAAGGGAGACATAACAACCGAAACTGAGGAAATCCAAAAAATCATCAGATCCTACTACAAGAGCCTGTACTCAACACAACTGGAGAATCTGGAGGAAATGGACAATTTCCTTGACAGATACCAAATACCAAAATTAAATCAGGACCAACTAGACCATCTAAACAGTCCCATAAAGCCTAAAGAAATAGAAGGAGTCATAGAAAGTCTTCCAACCAAAAAAAGCACAGGACCAGATGGTTTCAGTGCAGAATTCTACCAGACCTTCAAAGAAGAGTTAACACCAATACTCTTCAAACTATTCCACAAAATAGAAACAGAAGGAACACTACCCAATTCCTTCTACGAAGCCACAATTACGCTGATACCAAAGCCACACAAAGATCCAACAAAGAAAGAGAACTTCAGACCAATTTCCCTTATGAACATCGATGCAAAAATACTCAATAAAATTCTTGCCAACCGAATCCAAGAACACATCAAAACGATCATCCACCATGATCAAGTTGGCTTTATCCCGGGAATGCAGGGTTGGTTCAATATACGGAAATCCATCAATACAATCCACTACATAAACAAACTCAAAGAACAAAACCACATGGTCATTTCATTGGATGCTGAAAAAGCATTTGACAAAATTCAGCATCCTTTCATGCTTAAAGTCTTGGAGAGAACAGGAATTCAAGGCCCATACCTAAACATAGTAAAAGCAATATACAGCAAACCGGTAGCTAGCATCAAACTAAACGGAGAGAAACTTGAAGCAATCCCACTGAAATCAGGGACCAGACAAGGCTGCCCCCTTTCTCCTTATCTTTTCAATATTGTACTTGAGGTACTAGCTCGGGCAATTCGACAACATAAGGAGGTCAAAGGGATACAAATTGGAAAGGAGGAAGTCAAACTATCATTATTTGCAGACGACATGATCGTCTACCTAAATGACCCAAAGAACTCCACTAGAGAGCTCCTACAGCTGATAAACAACTTCAGCAAAGTGGCAGGTTACAAAATCAACTCAAGCAAATCAGTGGCCTTCCTATACTCAAAGGATAAGCAGGCTGAGAAAGAAATTAGGGAAATGACCCCCTTCACAATAGCCACAAACAGTATAAAGTATCTTGGGGTGACTCTTACCAAACATGCGAAAGATCTGTATGACAAGAACTTCAAGACTCTGAAGAAGGAAATGGAAGAAGACCTCAAAAAATGGGAAAACCTCCCATGCTCATGGATCGGTAGAATCAATATAGTTAAAATGGCCATTTTGCCTAAAGCACTATACAGATTCAATGCAATACCCATCAAAATCCCAACTCAATTCTTCACAGATTTAGAAAGAGCAATTATCAAATTCATCTGGAACAACAAAAAACCCAGGATAGCTAAAACTATTCTCAGCAACAAAAGAAAATCTGGGGGAATCAGTAACCCTGACATCAAGCAATACTACAGAGCAATAGTGTTAAAAACTGCATGGTATTGGTACAGTGACAGGCAGGAGGATCAATGGAACAGGATTGAAGATCCAGAAATGAACCCACACACCTATGGCCACTTGATCCTCGACAAAGGGGCTGAAAACATCCAATGGAAAAAAGATAGCCTTTTCAACAAATGGTGCTGGTTCAACTGGAGGTCAGCATGCAGAAGAATGCGAATTGATCCATCCTTGTCTCCTTGTACTAAGCTCAAATCCAAATGGATCAAGGACCTCCACATAAAGCCAGACACTCTGAAGCTAATAGAAAAGAAACTGGGGAAGACCCTTGAGGACATCGGTACAGGGAGAAAGTTTCTGAACAGAACACCAATAGCGTATGCTCTAAGAGCAAGAATTGACAAATGGGACCTCATAAGGTTACAGAGTTTCTGTAAGGCAAAGGACACCATCAAGAGGACAGATCGGCAACCAACAAATTGGGAAAAGATCTTCACCAATCCTACATCAGATAGAGGGCTAATATCCAATATATATAAAGAACTCAAGAAGTTAGACTCCAGAAAACCGAACAACCCTATTAAAAAATGGGGTACAGAGTTAAACAAAGAATTCTCACCTGAAGAACTTCGGATGGCGGAGAAGCATCTTAGAAAATGCTCAACTTCATTAGTCATTAGGGAAATGCAAATCAAAACAACCCTAAGATTTCATCTTACACCAGTCAGAATGGCTAAGATTAAAAATTCAGGAGACAGCAGGTGTTGGAGAGGGTGCGGAGAAAGAGGAACACTCCTCCACTGCTGGTGGAGTTGCAAATTGGTACAACCACTCTGGAAAGCAGTCTGGCGGTTCCTTCGAAAACTGGGCTCCTCACTTCCAGAAGATCCTGCTATACCACTCCTGGGCATATACCCAGAGGATTCCCCACCATGTAATAAGGATACATGCTCTACTATGTTCATAGCAGCCCTATTTATAATTGCTAGATGCTGGAAAGAACCCAGGTATCCCTCAACAGAAGAGTGGATACAAAAAATGTGGTATATCTACACAATGGAGTACTATTCAGCCATTAGAAACAATGAATTCATGAAATTCTTAGGCAAATGGATGGAGCTAGAGAACATCATACTAAGTGAGGTAACCCAGACTCAAAAGGTGAATCATGGTATGCACTCACTAATAAGTGGTTATTAACCTAGAAAACTGGAATACCCAAAACATAATCCACACATCAAATGAGATACAAGAAGAAAGCAGGAGTGGTCCCTGGTTCTGGAAAGACTCAGTGAAACAGTATTTGGCAAAACCAGAACGGGGAACTGGGAAGGGGTGGGAGGGAGGACAGGGGAAGAGAAGGGGGCTTACGGGACTGTCGGGGAGTGGGGGGGGGCTAGAAAAGGGGAAATCATTTGAAATGTAAATAAATTATATCGAATAAAAAAAAAAGAAAAAAAAAGAAAAAAAAAAGAAAAAAAAAAAAAAGAAAATTGGAATACCCAAAACATAATCCAAACATCAAATGATGTACAAGAAGAATGAAGGAGTGGCCCCTGGTTCTGGAAAGACTCAGTGTAGCAGTATAGGGCAAAAACAGGGAAGTGGGGATGGGCGGATAGGAGAACAGGGGGAGGGAAGAGGGCTTATGGGACTTTCAGGGAGTGGGGGGCTAGAAAAGGGGAAATGATTTGAAATGTAAATAAAAAATATATCAAATTTAAAAAAAAAAAGAAAAAAAAGATAAGACCTTACTGGATTGAGTAGAGTAGGACCTAAATCCTGTGAGAAAAAGAAAGACACATGAACTGTAGGAGACACATAGACACACAGACAGAAACTGGTGTAAGTTTAATTTTTTAATGCCTATTTTAAATGATGGTTCTTAAAAGCTTTCAAGTCCCTTCTAGCTTACCACCCACCAGAGGTAGTAGAAAATACAGGATATAGAGGAAGGGGACCTATTTAGAAATGGGTTTTTTTGGAGCAACTCCCATCTGTATTGTCTGGAAATCTGCAGTTCAGTTCACAGATCAGCAGTGACAGCTCAGTCCACTCGCAAACACTTCACAGATACATCAGCTGTCCAGTTCAGTAGAGGTGAGATAGCAAACATGAATCAGCAGTGTTATAACTACCTAGCAGAGACAGCCAGGCTTCAGCCAAATTGGCATGAGTCAGCAGGAAAGACCAGGAGCAATGCCAGGAAAAGTTCTTGGCTGTGCCTCTCTCAGTGAAGCAAGGATCAGTGAGGATGGGGGGCCAACAAGTGTTTATATGCAAGCAAGCCAAGCTCGAGCCTCTATCACTGTCTGTCCAGTCCGTTTTCTACTCCCTCCAAATGTCATGTGGCCTCCACTGGTCTTGCCTCACCATGAGCCTTGCATTAACACATGAGACTGCTTCAGCTGACAATATTCTGCCAATCATCCTGAGTCCACAGAAGCATCAAGAAACTGCAGCACACCACCAGAAGTTTCTTCGTATGTTTCTTTCTATGGAGTCCCAAGAAATGGAGCTCAACTCTGCAAGGTAAGGCAGACCAATACATGCATGTCATTAGTGAAGAATCCTTCATCATGTGTCCTTTCACGAGCTTGCTTTACAGAGCATCCTATCACCGGTGTCTGCTTCAGTGAAATGTTCTTTCACGTGTTTGCCTTCCAAAACACCATCCAACACAAATGACTTTCCAAAGAACCCTTAAGTTTCCACTTCAACCTGATGTATTAGAAAGTGTGCTAGGAAACCTTATTTCTATTGAATGGGCTAACACCCTCCTGATACTTTGTCACAGCAGCTATGGGGAACTAATATGGAAACACCTTTTAAAAAGCATATTAGTAAATAATCCTAGTGAGATGATTTTGAACCAGAAATGATTGGTTCTAGATAGACCAAATCAGTCACTCAGTATTTATTGGAGTTGTTCACTGGGAATACTACCTATCCTTAACCTTTAAGGGTACCTAAAATATAAAACAGTCCCCTAAACATCCTTGGATACAGTTGAAAACCTGGCACTTATAGCAGGCAGGCACTTGAAAGTTAACACAACATGCCTTTCTAGCGTAGAATTCTCCTCTACTTTTCATTTGGCTGTTGTTTCATTTTGCTTTTCAATTGACCTTTGTTTTAAATTGAACCTGAGGAAAAAATAATAGGATTTCATATGACAATACGATTTTGGTTCAGTTTTCTATTACTAGGAGAATTCAATTCATAGTGTGAAAGGTGTCAAGGGGTCTTACTGAAGGTGCTCAGTGTTTGACTAGTATTTTAAAGGAGGCATGTTGAGGTATGAATTCTATCCATTCTAAAAATAGCCTTGAGAACAGGAAAGACATTCTTCCACTACTAGAACTGCCATTCTAACACAGGACTCAAATCTTTGCCCAATTTAATGGTATCAGAGTCACAAAAGAAAGTAAATAACTTAAAACAGCACTTATAAGGTTGAAAAGATGGCTCTGTGCTTAAGAATACTGGCTATTTGTTTAGAGAACCTAGGTTTGATTCCCAGTACCCACATGACATCTCATAACCATTTTTAACTTTTTATCAGGAGAACCAAGGCTTTCTTCTGGCTTCCATGGGTAGTACTGCATGCACATAGCATACAGACATACACGCATGCAAAGCCCTCACAAAATTAAGAAGTGAAACAAAACAAAAACAAAAACCAGAACTCAGTGCTTAGGTTAGTAGGGAATGCATGCTGCAGTTAAGTCTGTAGAAGAGTGATATAGCAGGAGGTTGAAAACAAGGAAGACTGTCACAGTTTGGGGACTGCCATTTGGCTATGATAAGAAGTCCTGGAGTCAGACCATTTAGCTTAGTGGGCATGATCTTTTGATATTTCTATAAGGCTCTGTAGGGGTAAGAAATAATAGAATAAGTTGAAAAGGTCTGTGATAGATTATTCTTGTCTGGTAGTAGATGTGGAACAAATATGAGAGGGACAGAACATGTCTATATCCCTTCACTCCTCCTTAAAGTACAACTGTGCTTGACAGTCTTACCTATAGGTCTTTTATTACCAGAACTTTCAAGTAGACAGCAGGCATGCTATCTTCATGTTCACTATTTCATATCACACCTCCATTAGCTACACAGAGAACTGCAGGGAAGTGGCTGTATTCCTGAGTTACCACAGACTCAGAGATTAAAGTTGTAGCCCTGTATCTCGATACTAGGAAATATCAGATCTGGGATTAGACTAGTAATGCAATTCTGGGCCTCAGTCTTTATCTATAATGCTTTCTTAACATATCTTAAAAGCTACTTCTATTGACTTTATGAAAGTTTGCTTATTTCTAATCTAATGTAAGGGCTAATCACTAATACTATGCTATCTGAGAAGTAGAGTAGGAATAGAAGTTAAATATTTATCAAATCTATCACTTCATTTTTTTAAAATTTTCTATAAATAAGTATATATTTCAACTTAAAATATTTCAATTCTCAAAAAAGATCTTTTGGACAGACAAGATTTTTTTAATAAAAAAAAAAGACCATTTAGAAAATATAGAGTAATTGCTAGACTATTTTCTCTAAGGCTGCTTTTATGGGAGAGACCCAGATCACTGTGTTGCCTGGGAGCTGGAGCTGCATGCTCCTCAGTGTCATCTGACTCAGTGTGGAAGCCATGACATGGGAATCTTGAACATTTGTATTGCTTAGTTTTTCTGAAGCTATTTAATTTAAGTAAAATGTCATTACCTCATATTTTGGGGTGAATGAATGCAGGCTTTCTTCTCTAAACATATCATACATTCCATTGTTACTAGATCAACTAATGAAAGCGTATCCAAGCAAAGAGAGGTCACAGCTTTAACCTGAAGTAAAAACACTGTTGTGCATCAGGTATTCTATGTATTTAGTAGCCTTAAACTCACATAAAACTTTTAATTAAGGTTGGTTTTGCTCTATTTGTCTTTGCAGATCAGAAATATTTTTGTATTTTAGATAAGAAACTATATAAAATTTAAAACATTTGCGTGAGATCACATAATTTATCTAAAGACCTATATTCTCATTTACCTGATGCAAAGTCTGTGTTCTTAGACCTGATATAAATCAAAATAGAAAAGACTCTGGTCATTTCCTTCATTGGAACTATTTGTGATATTAGAGAGACCAAGTGACATACCCCTTACTTATTAATCATCCAAGAATATTCATTGTTATCTTCAAAGCATGATAGTGATTATCAGTGGTGTAAAAATAAATGATCATATATAAAACCCAATCTCTTTATGTCAATGTGCCAAAAATGAACAACCAACGATGGTAAATGTAACCAGACTGACATTAAGAGTAGAGTTGGTATTGGATATTTGTGTGCAGTAATCTCTGTGAATTAAAGCATTTTCCCTAAAGAAAGGGAAGATTCATCATTCATAGATAGTAAAACAACTCAAAAGTCTTAAATGGCTCCTAAAACAAGCAAGATTCACAAGGCCCCATCTTTTTAAAGGTTATATAAGCTGTAAGGACTGAAGAGAAAGAGGAAACTCTTTAACCACTTGAGCTGCCTGCAAGTTGTGCAGAAAGCTCCAGGAAAGTGCCTCTGGTGAGAAGACACACAAACATGGGTAGATTTTGGCAATGCTACTACAATTGACTTGTCCCTGCTCCTATCTCTAACTCTCTATCAATACTCCTATAAGCAATTCCAATAAATTCATTGGTACCAAGTTGAATTTTGTTATAATTTTTATATTTTTGGCATTGCTTCTCTATCTGAGGTGAACAGACTTTATTTTATGTCTTCCCAAGAAAACTCTAACACGACAGATAGGCTAGAAAAGACAGGAGGTATCTGGTATCGTAGCTCAAGCCTGTAACCATAGCGCTTGGAGAGTGATACAGGGGGATTGCTGCAAGTGAGACCAGCCTGGGCTTTACGAGTTTCAGACCAACCCGGGTTACAGTATAAAACCCTGTCCCATAGAGAGAAGGAAAAAAATAAAATGGAAAAAAGAGAAAAAGGAAAGAAATTAAAAGAGGACATGTCCCATGAACAGCTGAGATTGAATATTGTATACAGGATACAGAGAACAGTATATACAAAGACCCAGGCAAAAGAGAGTTGAGAAGTCCACAGCACCAAGTAAGAATGATCAAAGAAGGAAGGAGAGAGGGTGTCTACAGAGCTGCATACTGATGCTGTAATGTGGGGACAGGCTATGGGTCTCATGGAGTTCAGGAGACCTCTTTGACTCTATTCTTCCATCCCTGTGTGCTTCCCAGCACATGCTCAATCCACAGCAATGACTTTCCTGGTTAAGTTAGGTAGGATTTTACACATTGAGAACATGTAATTTGCAAATACAGGCCCTTTTGTTTCCTCTTTGAATGCCGATTATTCTATTCGAAATTTGTTTTTGCCTTTTTGCACTTTCTAGTCCTGTCAGCAGAACACTGAATAGGATGGATGAGCTGGCACTTTCTTATTTCTTTGGTTACTTTTTAAAGTCTTGATACAATGTTTTCTAAATTTTGTCAGTATGAGGTTATAAATAAACTTTCCAAGTATATATTATCATATTTTAAAAGTTTCCAAGCATTATTTTTTAATAAGAATTTATACTTTAATTAATTCTTATATTTTAAGTTGGTGATAGGTTTTGTCAGTATTTTATGTGTCTATTGAGAATGTCTATTTTCTTCCTTTATATTGCTATACCAAGTCTTGTTCCTAGGATAAAACCTATTTGGTTATGATATATCATTCAATTAGACTTTTAAATATTTTATGTGCTTTTGAATAAATATTCATGAATTTTATTAGTTTATAGTTTTTATTAGGTCTTTGACAAACTTTGGCATAAATTGAGTAGAGAACTTCTCCCTCTTTTTGAGTTTGTATGACATTAGTGTTATTTCTTCATTGTTTGCTAGAACTTACCAATCAAACTGTGTCAGACTCCAGTTGATGTTTTTTATGAGAAGGATTTTGATAAGTGTATTTTTTAAAACTGATATGATCATTAAATGCTTCTGTTTTATTTTCTAAAATTTTGAGATTTATTCATTTCAGAATAGGAAGTCTACCTCCAATTAATTTTTAACTCTGTATCATCTCATGCAGGATGCAGAAAGCTTCCATCACTATTGGCCATTTTCTCCATATTCTTCACTAACTAGTCTTCATGCTATTAAACACATAGATGCTATTTGTCCTCAAACAGTGTGATGATTTGATGAATAGTCACATGTATTTGAAATAAAACAAGAAAGAAAAATGACTTTTATTCTCTATAGCTCCATTTGGAACTTCACCTTCCTCTCAGTGGTTTATATCTCCATGGGGCATCTGGTCCTGTCAATTGCTGTAGTTCACTTCTGCTGGCAGATCAAGCCCCGGAGCTGTTCTCTGCACATACCAGGACTATGTTGGCTCCATGCTCGCTCTATATTTAGTTTAGAAGTACACTTATGGGTTAAAAATTCTCCTAATCTCTAATGATCATGATTGATCTGTTCTCTTCTTTATTTAATTGTTCCTAATAAAAAGGTCAGTGACAAATGCAATCATTATTTCCAGATGCTTAATTCATTTTCCTCTGGATACTTCTGAGATTAGGTATTCATTTGTCTTCCACTGGTTTAAGCAGAATATACAAGGCTCATTTTTCTTTATCTTTGTCCCCCTTGTGATTCAGTGAGTTTTGAATCCATAACTTTATACCTTTATCTGATTTTTATGGTCACAGTATCATTTCTTGATGCTCTCTCCTCTCCTTTGAAGCTTCTATTTCTTGTTAAATTTTTGTTACATTTTAATAGCCTCCAAAGGCTTGTTGATATTTTTCTCCACCCTTTTGTCCCCTATATGAACATTCTGGGTAATTTCTTTTAGTCTACATTTACATTCTATGACTCTGTCTGTTACTTATGCTAAGCCCACCTAGAGAATGTTCTATTTCAGACATTGTTTGTTAGTTCTTGAGATAGTTTTTCAGTAGCTTCTCCTTTTGTTAACATTCATATATACATATGTATATATTATGTATATGAGTATATATTAATATATACATGTATGAATATATATGTAGATATAGTATGTACATATATACACATATATACATATAATAATAAAAACTATTAATTATAACTTATCTCAAATCCTTATCTGTAGATTCTGATATCTTAGCTATCCAATAATTAATCTCTATTGGCAAAATTTGGGAAGGGACAGATTATAGTGAGGTCATATGTTTTGGGTCCCAGACTGTCCCAGACTTACATTTCTTCATTTATTACTATTGCATAGTAATCATACCCAATAGAGATTTCACTATGACAATTTAATGTATAGATATGAGGCTATTTTTCCTGTTATTTATATTTTTCCTACATACTTATCCCCTTTTACTTCCATGTCTTTCCTTTCAGATTCCACATATAATTGAAAAATAAAATTCTTGCCTTTCAAAAGTCAGGCCCCTTTTGCTTAACATGTTTATTTTTATTTGTGTCTCTTCCTGCAAAAGGCACTTCACTCTTCACAATATCTCAATGCTTTCTTTGTTCATCCCTGTGTGTATGGGAGTCTGGAGTGAGCCCATGACTTGGATGCTATGGTTAGTGTAGCACTAAGTGGAATGTGCATGTCTCTCTCCCTGCTGTGCTGCCAGTGTTCCTTTTGAGTATTGCCTTAGTTACTTTTCTATTGATGTGATAAAACACCATTACCAATGCAACTCTGAGAAGACAGCACTTATTTTGCTGAAGCTTCCAGATGGAGAACAGTCCATGAGGTGGAACTGAGGTAATTGGCTGCTAATCTGGATCAACAGCATTGAGCTCACCTTTCGAGCCACAACTATGAAACATAGATCTCATGGTCCAAGTCGTTAAGCTTTTAAAACCAGTCACCTTCAGCAAGTCTACAACTCCTAAGTCTCCCTAAACAAAGCCACCAGTTGGATTCTATTCTATTAAGTGGACAGTTCATTCAAATCAACACAGATATGTAGCCAAGAATAGTAGAGTTGGATTACATGGCTGTTCTACTTTTTCATTTTTTCAGGAAACTCCATACTGATTTCTTTTCTGGTGACACTAACTTATGTCTTCCTCAAAAGTATACAACAACTCCCTTCTTACTGTTAATTTTTATTTTATTTTATTTTTTTTTGTACAATCATCAAGAAAGGTTAAATATACCTTTAACTTTAAGTCTATATACCATCATGCCAAGCCAGGGTTGAATTTAGTTTATATAACTTGCTGACTTAGTCCTTAAAAGATGAACTGTATTTTCCATTCCCTTTGTATGCTAATTATTTACTATTACAACCAGGAAATGATTTGTTCTAGGTGATGAAACTCTATCTTCAGCCATTTTATTCCAAAGAATTTTGCATGGGCTAGTATGAGGTTTTAGGTTGCTTGGTTAAGCTCCAACACGTTGGCAGTTTAGCCTCAGGTTCACTCTCTAGTCCTCTGTTTGGTTGTCTGGAGTGATCTCATATAAAGCAAAGATTAGGGTTTATCCTGGGATCTGGCATAGGCCCTATGAATGCAATTTAGGGTTGTATCTCATCTTATTTTACAACTGATACAGTGCATGTAAATTATGGGCTTTCATTGTCTACTTGAATAGAGTAGTCTTGAGAGTCTTGAGAGTCTACTGCTTTAATGTCTGGTGTAAGGAGGCTGAAGCCTTTCCTTCAGCAAAACTACAAAACAAACAAATTCAGTCCATTATTAGGCTCTTCCAGATATTGACACCTCTCCCAAATATACTGGCTCCTGACTGCTCTCCAGCTCTTTTTGTTAATACCATGGTGTATTTCATATTTTCTCTGATGTTTCCCATTTCCCACCTGCAAGCTTGTTGGTGCTGAGCCTTGCTCAGTTGTATTGAAGAGAAGGCTAAGCACATATTTTATAATATACCCCATTTTATAGATAAGTGACTGGTAACATGAAATCGAGTTGATTAAATTATTCCAGAGATGTTTCATGGTCAACGTTATGTTTTCTGAGTCAGTTTTTGATGGACTTGTAGATGTCTTTTTTTTTTTTCATAAAATATCACTAGCCTGACATTTCATTAAAAGCACTAATACATTGTCAACTTTAAGACTTTCTTCCAAATTAACTCTCCTGTAAGTTTTGGAGTTTCATCTTATAGAAGACCTGCCTATCTGTTGGTGAAAACTGCTTGAATAACAATGTTTTTCACATGCTTTGTCTTGCAGTTGTGATTAATGTTTTTCTCATTGAAACGTTTGATAGATACTATTATCTAGTAACACAGAAGTATAAGTAGCAAGTTTGCAGGTAAATGTGATGTCAGAGTGATCACCTGGGCAACAGCATCCATGAGATAACTGGAATTGTATGACACATTTCGACACCAGAAATTAAAATGAAAAAAAAGGTGTACATGATGTAATTGATTAACATAATATTTCAGGAAAAAATAAGCTAATATTTCCAGCTCTTTAAGATCAACACATTACTGGGAAATTTTCATTCATTTATTTTCCTGCTTTTACACTATTCAATTGTGACTTGGGTTCATTTGTTGGAGTGCTCTTTTGAATCATATATCACACCAACTACCAACAGGTACCTCTCAGATTAAGCACTTCTTTGAGAGTCACAGCATATTTCACTTCTGCTCATACAGTGCCCTGATCCCAGTCACATGCCTGATCTTATCTGCAGTAAAGGTTGGGAGATACAGGGTGTGGTGTGCTCAAGGATAAATAAATGATGTCTTTGGTCTATAGAGGCTAAAATTTGCCTAAGTTGTTAAGCCAGTAAATATCAGAGAATAAAATAGTGATTGAGACATTAATCTTTAGGATTATAAATTTTCTTCAATCTTAGCCTCATGTTTGTTTGTTTAAAGATTTCTTGTTTTATGTATATATGGGTATTAAGTATATACATCTACTCATGAAACACAGACGGGAATATTAGCTTATGTAGAGCTTGAATTATAGGCACTTGTGTCACCCAGAAGCCTTGAATTCAATGCCTGGAACCTATCAATGTAAGGATAAAATTAACTTCTACAAGTTGTTTTCTGTACTCCACTCATGCACTGTACAGTGGTACATACCCATCCATGCAATACACATTTTCACAGATACATTAATTTAAAATATAATGCATTTTTTAAAGAACCTAGGACTGGAAAGATGGTTTGGTAGTTGAGTACCCAAAGCTTTATCAGGTAACTAGAGTTCAGAGTTTAGCACCCATAAGGGATGAATCACAAATATAGATATGATACCAGCATATAAAGTAAGGTACTGATACAAGGATTATGCCATACACCAAAATGTATGAAAATACACTTTGTAACAAATCATATAAAATACTATTTCAGAGCTCTACAACTTTTTGGGATATTACAAATGTACTCTTCCCCTATTCAAATGGGTGCTGTTGGTGAAGACTTTACTATGAGCTATGTGTGTGGTTTCATTTTATACACATTCGTAATAATCATATGAGGAGAGCTTTAGGACCATCTGCATGGTACAGATAAGAAATTGGACTTGGAGAGGTTAAACATTCAGATTGCTTACCTATTACTTTGAGGATTATTCACAGCTCAACTTATTTCTTTTTTTGCAGGGCATAAGCTGACCAGCCCATACTTTACTGGCCCCTGAGAAATAATTTTGAAATGTGCCTAATCCCTACCACTGCACTAAAGGCTTGAAAAACTCAAAAGTATTCCAAGTATCTATTGTTTTATTAACTGACAAAGCAGGATAAAATTCCTACTGCCTCAATTTCTTACAGTCTTTCTTAAGCATGAATATACTTAATTGCTTCTTATGGTCTGATAGAAAACTTTCCACATTTCTGTTTAGAGAACAGTTCCTTCGGATCTCATCTCCACCAATCAGTTCAGCCTCACCTCTTTCTGAGTCTGCCTCATTCAGCTAAATCAATGGTTGTAATTAACACAGTACCCTATCTCTGCTCCCATTGTGAGGCCATCTACTTCCATCTACCATAAAACAAATCCTCCAGGACCCTTATCTCTATAAGGCTCAGTTGATAACCCCAAGCACTGCTAAAGTCCCTTACCATATCCTACTCAAGCCCATGAGGAATTTCATCACAGAAGTTGCAGATGTACCTATTTGTTTTGTCTCCTAGCTTGGTAAGGTGGTAAGTTTTGAATGCATTTCCTTATGTAATAGTAGAAACTAGCGATTAGTTAGCAATCTAGCTAGTTTCAACTAATAAGTGGGTTTGTTTTCTGAGACCTTGACTCTGCCTATCACATAGTTTGGTTAACCAATTCATGTTCTCTGTGTTGTCCAGGTAGAATTCCTGTGAGCTCTCTTGGCCCTAAACCATTAGATATTGGATTTCACCTGCAGAGATTTCATGTTGAACTCACCACTGGTTCCCATCTGCCACTGTTTCTTAGTCAGCAGAGCATTGGGTTGCTGGTAACTGGTCTTCATTCCATCCCTGTGGCCATTCAGATAGAGTCCATTCTGCCTCTTAGTGTGTTATACATAAACCTCTGTGGCACATAGTGATAACTTCAACCTTACAGTTTCCTCACATATTATCCTATCTTCTTTGAACATGACCATCTCTTCAGATCTCTTTTGAAGAGCTTTTATTTTCTAAAGGTTGACCAGTTTTAGAGCACATTACAATTTAGAAAAATTGCTCTGTCTGATCCACAAAGAAATCTAGTGAATTATCATGATTAGTGTCTTGATTGTAGGGACTAATACCTTTTAAACAGTGTCAAACAATACATCATGATAGTAGGGGTCTCAGAAGAGTAGCCTCAAAATGTATTTAATGAATATTTGCTGAGTGATAAACTATGAAAATCACTAGGCTCTGTGCAATAGGGACTAAAAAGATGATTGAGTTATAATCCTTGTGTTCCAAGATCTAATATTCTAGTAAGAGGTGAAAAACACCCAGTACAGGAATAATAGCAGTAATAAAGACAGGCAGTTTCAAGTGTCTGTAATATGTCATATACCTGGATTTATTTAATATGATTTTTATTTTGATTCTTGTATTTCTTTGAGGTAGACAGTGCAATTCCATTCTTAGGTTTAAAAAAAATCCAAGTTTTAGAGCTAGTTTAGAGACTTTCTCCACCTTCTGTAGCTAAGTTCATGACCATCACTGCTGGCTTCCAAGTGCCTGCTCTTTCTATTGTGTCTCAGTGTTTAGGATGAAGTTACAGTGTAAATGTATGATAAAAGAGAGAAAAGAACAGAACTCTCTTAGTTTGTGAGAATAGAATTTAGGTTTTATTTCAGAGCTTGATACAAGGATAATGTTAAATAGGAGAGGACAGGAGGAGAGCTAGGAAGAAAAGCACCA
Source organism: Apodemus sylvaticus (assembly GCF_947179515.1). Taxonomy (NCBI): domain Eukaryota; kingdom Metazoa; phylum Chordata; class Mammalia; order Rodentia; family Muridae; genus Apodemus; species Apodemus sylvaticus. The sequence goes on along the minus strand of NC_067477.1, from coordinate 104,209,507 downwards.
GGTAAAGAAAACAGCCTTGCTGTAATGTGGGTGTGCAGAGGAAGAAATGACTAATTGCATATGAAAAAGTCCAGAAAGGTAGGTAGGAGGTGGACCCATGAGAGGATAAATATAGACTTGAGCAACTCTAGGTGGTGATGTAAAACAATGGTTCCCACCCTTCCTAATGCTTAGACCCTTTAGTATAGTTCCTTGCGTCTGGGGACCCCCAACTATAAAATTATTTTCATTGCTACTTCATAACTTCAGTTTTGATACTATTCTGAATCATAGTATAAATACATGTATTTTCTGATGGTCTTAGGTTATCCCTGTGGAAGGGTCATTTGAACCACCTCCAAAGGGGTCACAACACAGAAGTTGAGAACCATTGGTGGAGACTCAACCAGAAAAATGGGGTTTATTGACTTTTGGCAGTGATGAAATAAAAGGATCTAGGACAATGGTTCTGTAAAATGTTTATATCTGGAAAGCTGAGATAGAATACAAACACTAATGCATTCCAGCACCACTGTCATATGAACAGACATACACAAGGGTAAGCATCTGGGAAAGAAAAGACAATGAGTTTTTTTCAGGGCATAAATACTGATTATTTAAATTTTTCAGTGATTATACTTTGGAATTGGCCAATATTTGGGACTCATGTCTGCTAGCAATGTGAGTTCAATGTGTGTCATGATATTCTGGTCTGCTCCCCTCTTCCTTTATACTGAACAGAATGAGAAAGAAATTATAAATATCATCTCAAGGTTGAAATATGACTTGGTCCTTCTCTTCCTCCAGTGTTTTAATAAAGGTACAAGGCTGTACAGAGATTAGAATCAAGCTAAGCAGGTCTGGGGGTGCTCTACAGAAGTAACTGAGATTTATGAACTCCTTATTAGGTCCTTAAAGCGAAATGAGGAACCTGTAATTCCCATCTGTCATGATTAAGGAAAGAAGAATTTATTTTTCCTCTTAAAATCTGTAATGATTCCTTTTCACCTTTCCCCTCCTTACATCACTGAAGCACAAGATCCCCACAACAGGTTAATAATGGGTTTAGGCACAGAGAAATAGAAGCCTGACTCTTTGTTTTGAATTCTGCATATAAAGGTTGATGATGAAATACATTTCTAAAATCCTCCCTGATACTTCAAAGATGAACAAATGGTGTTGGCATCTCATTTAAGTTCTAAGAAAAAGTCGTGTTAACTTAAATCATTATGATCTATTTCTACTGTGTGTCAGGATAGTGACAGTTTCTCAGATCGTTTGGAAACTTCTTCAAGGGTATGGCAACAAACAAACAAACAACAACAACAACAAATAGGATGAGCCTATCCACCAAACTTAAACATTGGTAGTTGGGACTCCAACCCAGATCTGAAGCCAGAGTTTGAGAAATCTGGACTGTTCTTTTGTTCAGTGTATATATTCACAGATGGCTACTGAGAACCTTTGGACTCTGGCTTCCAGTCAAACCAAGTATTGCTGGCTGACTACCAGGAGGCCAGTGCCAGGAGTTTGCTAAGGGAATAAAGTGCCTCGTCAGCGCAACAAAGGGTAGGTGGGTGTGAGTGTGGGTGCATGTGTGGAAGGTTTTCTGTACTTTCATCCTGCAGTAGGCTGTGGTCCTACTTGTACAATTTTTCCCCCAGAGTCTATTTTGTGAAATATAATTGAAATCGAAACACCAGTGATTTTTAATCATATTCTCAATTTATATCTCATGTAACCATATGCCAGTGTTCTCGGAGTGTTACAGGGATATGAATTATGTTGAAATTGGATTAGGCAAATACACATTTTCCTTAAAAAATAGATACCCAGAGCAGTAATTTAATTCCACCAACTCTAAAGATTCTCTCAGAAATGCCCTGTGTATCTTATCAGCAGCTCATTGTGAAATTTCTTCTGGGCTACTTTCTTTTCATTTCTTTCTAGAATCCAATGTATTTAACAAACATTAGTAGCCATATGAAGTCAATTTATATCAAAATGATCCCTAAATGTAAGGAAATCAGGTCTTTCAAAGGAAGCCATTAGGATTCTCTTTCTAATTCTCCAGTTTTGGAGAAGCAAAACAAAATGCAATTAAGGGCTTTTTCTCTTTCCAGTAGATACATTAAGCTGCATCATGACCTGAGTGTTTAAACAGTTATTAGGTAGATCACAGCTACAGATTACAATAGGTTGTAAGACAGGCATTGTCTTAGTATCTTTAATAGCATTGTTCTTTGCTGAGAATACAGTTGTGGCAAACAGTACATTTTCCTGGAACAATTTCCTGATACTAATAAGTGCGGAGATTTAAATACATATCTGTATTTTTTTTAAAGATTAGATTACAATTCTCTTCCAAGCAATTCTGCAGATTGCTTTGACACTACTTCTGAAGTACGCCATTTGTACAACTATGGCTTTCAGCACCAGATGGTCCTATTGTATTCTAGTTCAATGAATGGCTCCACCCAGAATACTGGGGTCTTCCCATCTCAGTTTAGCTTACCAGAATCCTCCACAGACATGCTTGGAGGCCCATCTCCTGGGAGAGTCTGAGATTCATCAATTTGACAATCGAGATTAGCCATCACAGTAACTGCATATGGATTTTGGCTTAGACCAAAGTCCTTTTATTTTGCTCCTTAAATGAAAACATTTTATTCCTTCAACATTACTTCAAAATGGATCTACAGATTTCTGCTCTTCCATGGTCATTTCTATTAACTTAAAAATCTTTCAAGTCTCACAAGGGATCTCATGCTGTGAAAATTATCCACATAGCCAAAGTCTGTGAATTAAAGACCTTACTATTGCCTTTGTTACCTTGGTAGATGTGAAGTCACCATTGCTGGCTACAAGTGCCTGAATATTCTCTAATCCCCACAGTTTAAGGGCTAAGTCTGTGTAACATGTGCATCTTCCTTGTAGAGGCTGGCTATTTCAGTGAGCCTTATATATTTTGGAAGCATAGGAAATCGCATGCCTATTCACAGGCTCTACCTCAACCTTCTTTACACCCCAAAATAGTTCCTCTATACTTGAAAAGCTTCAAACATTCAGGATCATACTTACTCTTCATAGCTGGTCGGTCACTCCTTTTATTTCAAAACCTGTCTTCTCATGTTTTGCCTTTTTCTCCTCTATCAGTCTTATGGAAAAGCTCTGAGAAAATTCCTCTCTGTTCATATCCATATAAAATCATGGCTGTTGAGCCAGGAAGTGATCAAATTTAATAAAAAGCAATCTCAGTTTTTTTTTGTTTGTTTGTTTGTTGTTGTTTGTTGGTTTGGCTTTGAGTCTTTTCTGGGTAGAGAAGAAACTCAGTCTAGCAAAGAGAACATGACAGCCTGGAAATCTGAGTAAGGCTGTGATATCAGTTGTAGTAGGAACAGGTAGCGAAAGAGAGTCAGCTCACCCTAGAGATCAGACATGAAAGGGCAAAAGAATGAGGAAAATATTTTTCCTCCATCACACAAGGAACACCCAACATTGGTGAGAGTCCTGGCTCTGCCCTTCTTTCTTTTTTCTTTTTCTCTTCCTCTTCTTTTTCCTCCTCTTCTTCTCCTTCCCCTCCTTCCTCCTCCTCTCCCCCTCACTCCCCTTCTCTTTCTCCTCATGCCAATTTTCTTCTCCCTCCTTTTTTTCTTACTCCATATCTTCTTTCTCTTTTTCATTTTAGAACCGAATGTATAGATTTATTAAAATGAGAGCAAAAGTACAGAATATATTCCACAGGATGGCAACAGGCTCAAGCAAGCATATGGATCAAGATCCAGTCTTTATTTCTGATGCCCAACCCATACCTATTTTACTTCCATCTGATCCCACAAACTCTTTTCTAAATATCGCTGGCAAATATCTAGTAATTAACTTTTTCACACTTCAAATCCTGAACTAGGACATGAAGAGAAATTATATACTATGCTAATTAAAAAATAAGACTTTCATAACCTCTTTAGGAAATCCTTTTAAGATATATATATATAAAATTAACAAATGCATGCTATTCTCATTGAAAAAGAGGTAGAAAAAATGCTTCTACATGTAAAATATAAGCCAACAGATTTACCCTTATACCAAATACATGAAAACAGTAAGAGATTACCTCCACAGAAAAGAACTCTCTGTGTGTACTGTGTAAAATATTCCCTAAGAAGGAAATATATAATGTAATTGTTCTGCAGAGACATGCCTGACAGCAGACTGCTTAGCCTCAGGTATTGATGAAGGGGTGTGACACACATGGTATTTACAGATTTTGACCCTCTATCAAGGTCTTCCCTCTTCTTGAAATGCAGAACGATTGCATAAAAAGAAATTAACTATTCAGATGATAAACCCTTCTTCATGAATATGGATGAAGAGCTGAAATGATAGATTATCTACCCATGCCACATCACATTTTTAGTGAAATTCCTCCAGACTACAGTGAGGGAAGGGAGAGTTTACAGGGAGATGAGAATAAGAGAGAGAAATAGAATACAGGTGATGTGAAATCATAAGAGGGAACTATTTATGGGGGAGATGTGATAAGGAAGGAAGATGGAAAGGGGGATAGAGAATTGACTAAGAACTAGGCATCAAGATGTATATATGTTTAATAATGTAACAATGAAACTCAATTCTGTTTTGCATGATAACTGAAAATTTAATAATGACAGCAGCAAAAAAATCTAAAATTCATGCTAATAAAAGAAATGTATTCACAATCCCCTTTCCTTTATTTATTTATGTTTGAGGAAATTCTCATTCTATACTCTCTGACAACAGAGCCAATGGAAGTCATATGGCAGAAGGTCAAAAGGACAGAAAAAAAAATCAGCTCTGCAAATATTTACTAAGATCTCCCAGGTGGCAGGCACTAAGGCAAATCTTGAAGGGACTATGAGAACCAAGATGTTGAGTCTATTCTCTGGGAGTCAACAGGGTGAGCCTAGACCTGCAGGGGTTTAATAAATGTTTACAAATGAGGCAAGGGCCAGGATCCTTAGAAAGGACTCACAATGCTGTTTAATGAGAACCCTGACAGAGGATATACAAAGCATACATGCAACACAGAGGAGAATGATAGAGTTCAGAGTGAAGGATGGGGAGGGGCACAGTGGAGAAGACTGTGACAGAGGCTGCTATGAAGCTATTCTATAAAAGATGAAAAGAATGTTTTTTTCTCTTTCACAAAGAAAGGAGGAGATGAAGACAGAATATTGGCTTACAGCATCCTTGAACTAACCTATTATGACCTGTCCCCTCAGAGAGCTTTATCCACAGGCAATCAAGCATGAAGCAGTCGCATCTCACTGTTGCAAGCAATGCTTTTGCCTATGGCCACATGAAGAGAAAACCCTGAGTGCTTTATTGATAGGAGTGTAAGATACCACTCAAGCTTCTTGGGAACTTTTCAAGTGTTCAACAACGAATTTACTTTTACTCCATTTACTCCCTGATGTGCTCTAAGGTCCACTCTTCCCATTTCTACAAGTTTCCAGTCCTGTTTAGATCAAAAGAAGTCCAGCAGAGATTTTAAATTTCTGCCTTTTGTTAGGAGTCTCTAAGATGAATGCTCATACCACCATCCTAAAGATAGAAGGATATTTGCATCAGAGAAATTAATTCTTGTTTCCTAATAAAATTTGGGGGGGTCATCTTTCAAATTAAGAGAATGTAGATCTACACCAGTCTTGTATTTTTAACCTTGATAGCTAAGATTGCAAGGTCTGGGTGTTATTTATGGCAGTTTTGAAATCTGCTATATACTCCTGAGAAAGCAATGAGTTATTGATGTGGAAGCAAGTTTTAAAATATAAAGACTTCTTCTGGATGATCTCTTTCTTGAATATGAAATTATCTTAAGATGTTGTAGCCCCATTGGCTAAAGCTTGCTAAAAGTTGCCTTTCACCTCTTTGTTTTATGAATGTGGTGTGCATGTATGTGTGTGTGTGTGTGTGTGCGCGCGCGCGCGCGCGCGCGCGCACACGCATGCGTGCACGCGTGCACATGTATGCACATATGTGCATATTTTCATGTCTGATTATGGGTGTGTGTATACAGATATATACCCATAGGTGAACAGAGATGAGGTGTGGAGGCCAGGTGTTGTTCTGCAGGCATCATCCATATTGTTTTAAGACAAGGGCTCTCATTGGCTCTAGAATTTGCCAAGCAGTTTAGGCTGCCTGGCCTGATTGACCCACATATTCATCCCTCGGGCTAGAATGGTGAGCTGTTGCGTAACAGTTTCTTTGGAGAATGAAACATACCACCCCACAGAGAAGCTCCTTAAATGCAAAAAATAAAGGATGCCAAATAGTTTTAGGGGTCCTCCAAACTGACCAGATTCACTGACCCTTCCCCTCTCAGAGTAGATAAGCCAAGCTGCAAAGACGATTCTGATACCAAACTACTTCATAGAAACCTTTGTTTGTTTGTTTGTTTTTTGTTTTTTGTTTTTTTCGATACAGGGTTTCTCTGTGTAGCCCTGGCTGTCCTGGAACTCACTCTGTAGACCAGGCTGGCCTCGAACTCAGAAATCCGCCTGCCTCTACCCCCAAGTGCTGGGATTACAGACATGCTCCACTATATTCATAGCAGCCCTATTTATAAGAGCCAGAAGCTAGAAAGAACCCTGATGTCCCTCAATGGAGGAATGGATACAGAAAATGTGGTATATTTACACAATGGAATACTACTCAGCAATCAAAAACAATGAATTCATGAAATTCTTAGGCAAATGGTTGGATCTGGAGAATGTCATCCTGAGTGAGGTAACCCAATCACAAAAGAACACAAATGGAATACAGTCACTGATAAGTGGATATTAGCTCAGAAACTCTGAATGCTCAAGACACAATTCACATATCAAATGACTCCCAAGAAGAAGGAGGGAGAGGTCCTGGATCCCGAAAAGCTTGTTCCAGCATTATGGGGGAGCACCAGGACAGAGAAGTAGGAGGGGGTTGATAGGAGAAGGGGCAGAGGAAAGAAGGCTTGGGGAACTTGTGGGGAAGGAAGGGAAAATCATTTGGAATGTAAACATAGAATATAGAAAATAAAAAATTATATATGCAAAAAAAGAAAGAATAGAAACAAGCCGAGTTGTCCAGGAGAGGGTTAAATGGCTTGACTCACTTGGAAGGTATTCCCTCCAACTCTTGAGCCTGCTGCAGGCTCTTTGTTGTGTTCCAGGTTCTCAGCATTGTGAGCTGTCACCCATTCTGGGACTTAAGTCACTTCTGCTTCTGTATATAACTATTACCCATACTCCAGTAAATAACCTCAACACAATTCACCGATTCACCAAGTTGGACTTGAGTGATATTTGTACTTTGGTTTGCCAGTGAGCTTCCTATCTGCGTATTTTGCACCTCCCCAAGAAAAACTTTGTCACACAACACAAGCATACCACCCCACTTCACTATTTTCAAGGTGTGGATTTGGGGGCTCAAACTCAAGTCATCACACTTAAAGGCAAGCACTTTAGTGACTGAGTCATGTCTATAGCCCTTGCCTATTTTCCTTAGTATTTGACATTACTTTCTGGAATTAAATGCTTATTCTTCTTGGAGTTCACCTAAGATCCTGCCATTTTTGAATTGTGATATCTTAACATACCCATTCCCTTTTTTCTTATATGTCATTTAAGAATATCAAATATGAATATAGCAAGCAGTGCGCTAACCTTAGTTTTAAAATTAAACAAAACTACCATCCACCAAAGGCTATTATGTGACCTAAGCATCAATGAACTATATTTAGGTGATTTTCCATAATGACATGAGTCTCACACTATTGTTGACTGTCATTAAATGAATTACATTTTTTTTGAGTTTTTTTTCCTTTGCTTCGATTAAATTCTACCAACCTTCTAATTGTAACTGGGAAATATTCAGCAGCATTTATACTCAAAATCTAAATCTTGACCTTGACAGAGAGAACATAAAATTTAGTTTTAAAAATTGTGTTTTATCAGTTAAGAAGAGGGTGAATCAAATTTTTGCTTTTATATGTTGCTTATTATTGTTGTAAGATGAACCGATATGTTGGGCAAAAATGAAGGTCCTTAAGATAGCTGGTAGAACAGTCCTGTTATGTCTGGTTTTAAAAGGCTTTAAGGAAATCTTAGGAAATGGGGAAAGTGAGTCACTCTCTTGAGTGGATAAAAGTGAAAGTTTTTTTTTTAATGCAAATGAACTTACAAAAAAAAAAAGAGCCTGTATTTTTAAACCTATTGCACAAGCTGAAAGCTCAGGAAATCTATTTCCATTTTTGTCATGTAAATTTTGTGAATGGGCTTAAAGGTCTTTATTCTGAAAGTAGGGCCAGTGGGAGCCCTTGCAAACAGTTCAAGGAGGAGGAGGCTGCTTTCAAATGAATAGAAGGGGCTGGAGCAGAAGGCTGGGTGAGCTGCTCAGGAGGGAGGGGTTTAAAACCGGGTTGTCTAATCACCCTGAAGAACGGACACAGTGAACACAGCCTGCCTGCTTTGAGTTTTGAATTTATAATTAGAATATATTCATTTATGGTCACATATTTTAAAATTTGGTGCTTGTGCATTCTACACAGTTTGTTGTACTTTGAGGTTCCCACTCTTTCTCAAACATAATTGTGATTTGGACTGATTTAAAAGAAAACAATATAAAACCTGGAAATGAGCTCTTACCATTCTGGGGAACTATTCCTCTGATCAGCCTTTTCACAATCATTTTCTTGAGCGATAGAATACTTTGGACAACGACCAGGGTTTGCCTTTAGTTTTGTTGCTCTGACTGTGTAGATTACATATGAAGGTAGAAAGCAGCCAAGGCTGATTCTAATTGTTTCCCTTCATTGTCTTTTCTAAAGATCCTGGGCCACTGATTATATTTCCTCCCCCCCCCCCAAAAAAAAACTCACTTGCTTTTTCCTTATTGCCCTCAATTTGAAGAATATTGGGTGATGAGCTGTTATTAGAATCAGCCACTCTGCCTTCATTCCAAGATAAGAAAGTCCATTGAGAATTGAAATTTAATGGGATTGCTCTGTGCTTAATAGACTTGTCATTTGGATTTTAATGCAAGGGTTTTTGACAATTTCAGGGAAACACTAAACCCTCTCTTCTGAACAACAGACATTTGCACCCATACTTATAATTTAAAAAAAATTTAGAGCCCTCTGAAACCCGGGAAATCCCTTGGGGTTCTCAAGGGACCTCAGGGGAAGTTTAGGGTCCCAATTCCATGATGTGATCACCCCATGCCCTTCATTTCTTTCGAAAAACCCCATGACCTCCTTTTATCCTGAGTTTATTCCATTGTAATATTCTATATTCTTCTTTTCATTGAACTGAAATGTATATACCATCAATTTTACCCACAATCCTTTATTCTACATTCTGAATTCATACAGAACAATCAATTCCTCTTCCCTAAGCTGCTTCATCTTGGGTCATTTTTTACATTTACTCTGAATTTCTCCATTCTTCATTTTACTTGATTTTCAACTTTTCTCACTAACCTTAATATTCAGCATAGTAAGGACTGTGAATTCCATCTGCCTTTCACTAGCTGCTGGGAGAAAAACCACAGGGATGGTAGTTTCTATGCAAAGAAAAGGTTTGCACAGGTCATGCAACTTAAGATAAGCAATGATCTGATTTCTACAGAAAATGCTTCAAGATTTCCTGCTAGGGCATCTAATGAGAATTGAAGGTTGGCACAGCCAAAATTTGCAAACCAGTATTCTGGGATATGAAGACAAATTTATGACAACAGTTGAGCTAGAGGTGAAAAGCAAAATAAAATCCCATGTTTTTGTAGATATTCTCATGGAGACCTAGTACACAACCCACTGTAGCTTGCCAGCTGCTGCATAAAAAGACTAAAAATGACAGCTTTCAGAAGCAAAGCAGAAGAATCCATTTAGGATCAAGAAATGTTTTCCAATGCAGCATCTTGATATCAGATTCTGAGACCAGCTCCGCTGTTCACTGTCTTTGTAAGACAGAGCAAGTTGCTTTTCCCTTAGCATCCTCAACTGCTGTTTCATGCCCAAACACCCAAAAATGGGGAAGGCAGGCAATTCCAAAGGTAGTTATATGAAGGGCATCAAATAATAGATTTTAGTCACTGGCAACTTGGAGAACATGGGGATGGTATGATCCCTGATCAAAACTATTATATCATCTTTGCTTTTATTGATCTGTATAGGAGTCATGAGTAGGGCCAGAATTATTACCGATATTTCATTATAGGTGATAGAATGCCCCAGTCACAGAAAACCAGAAGTCCTTCGTGAGGCTGCCATTGTCCTGCTGCTATCAATCAACTATGGCCCACCTGCTTGGTCAAGCAGTTTCTAGATAAAACTGCTCTGTTGAGACAACACCACTGGGAGAAGGAGGCCTTTGCAAGCTACTCATACATTCCCCACTGTATCAACTTCTCACATCTAAGTCCCCTGCCAATCTAGTAAGAGCCCTTCCCTTAGCAGACCCTTCATTCCAATGGGAAAGAGGTTGTTTCACACTGAATGCTCTAATAAGCACAGTCTCATCTGTTGAGGTCAGATTTTGGCCTTGTTCCTGACTTTGGCTCCTTTATTCTGTACTCCTAAATCTAACAGTAACTGTGTACATTCTAAATTTTATTATAGACAGAGTGTTGGGTTATGAAACAGTTTCCCCCTCAAAGCTCTTAAAGTATCAGAGAAACAGTCTTCTCAACAAACATGGAACATTGGTCATGAGGGAAAGAAGAATATGCTATTTAGAGGACTGGATTTTCTGACCCCACAAACCGAGTCCCCTCTGTATGACAATGAATCAGATTTTTGTCTTTGGAAAAGAGGTAATAAAAAATGTGGTTTCTCTTTTTCTCATTTTAAGTTTAACAAAGATATTGACAATATCAGACTATTCTCCCACAATCCCTGCTGCAGGTAGAGAGGGTTCATCTTTCAAGAAAAGGCAGAGCCAGTTGCATAAATAGTAAAAATTTCAACAGGAGAGAAGAAATTGCCACTCCATTTTTCTGTCCCAACTTCATGTGGTATACACTCTATAGTTCTTACTCTGTCAGTGAGTAGTGGTGAGATGAAGAGAGCGAGCAAGAAGAGTAACCACCTTGAGTGCAAGACAATTTTCCTGAAGGAAATGATATATATGAATAGTGAGGAAAAAACACTAACATGTTGCTTCTCAACTCGGGACATCAAGGTTGTTTCCACTGTTTGCTGAAGAACATGGGAAAACCAAAGATAGTATTGTCCATGGGCTCATGGCTTCCAAAGCATTTGTGATCAGGAGACAAAAATTAGCTTGTATGCTTTCTGAAGGCAATGTTTAGACAAAGTCCTATTGCTGAAAAGGCACAATAGTAGGGTATTTAGATATTTATAGGAACTGTAAGAACAAATGTAGAGATCTATGGTTAAGAGACTCCCAATCATGTCAGTGATTTTTTTAAAGTCTGTCTGCTACGTTGATAGTGAAGTGGGTACTGGGTGCAAGATTGGGGGACAATTTGGAAATCTATTGCAGAAATTTTTGTTGAAAAAGATATTATAGTATGTAGACTATAACTCAAATACATATAGCTATAGAAAATTAAGGGGTAATAGAATTGGGCTACTATACTTTACAGGAAACCTCCATGAGTTTTTGATGAATTAGATATCAAGACGGAAAGAAAATTAAGCCAGTCTGAGAAATGGGTGACTGGAAAGACTACCAGCTTTAACCAGAAAGCCATGGTGGACAGCAGGTTCACAAGGGAAACTAGATGACTCCAATTTTCTGAACACAATAGTTTAAGGTTGATAATTAGATAAACAAATGGAGAGAGCAGTTTGATCTATGAATCCTGAACTCAAAGGAGAAATCTGGTCAGAGATAATATAATTAAGAGTAACCAGGATATAGGGGGAAAAAATCTTACTTAAAGCCATAAGTCTGGATAAGGTCTCCCAGGGGTATTGGTAGACTGGAAACAGAAACGCAAGAAAAGTACTGCCTGGAACACCCCAACATGTAGAAATCAGGCTGATAAGAGATTCAGAAAGATATGGGGCAAGCAGTTAGAAGACCGTGGAACTACAATATCTTTTACTTTGTTATACTGTAAAGCAGCAGCTCTTAACCTATGACCTATGACACAATTGGGGGTCAAATGACTCTTTCACAGGAGTTGCATAAGACCATCAGGAAACATAGACATTTACATTATGATTCATAATAGTAGCAAAATTATACTTGTGAAGTTGTAATTAAAACAATTTTATGGGTGGGGATCATCACAACATGAGAAACTGCATTAAAAGACCACAGTCTTGGGAAGGTTCAGAACTACTCAATAAAGCAACATCTGGCAAGAAAGAATTAAGGTAAGGAAATTTTACCTTTTGGCTCATGACTTAAACGAACAGTCCATTTTGGTAGAGCAGGCAGAGTGATAGTGGCAGCTTGTAGTTGTAATGTCAGAAAAATGAGACTACCTACTCATATCTTCACTGACCAAACAGCAGAAAGGGGACAGGAAGCAGGGATAGTACATAAAGTTTAAGCCCCACACTCTAGAGATCCAGTCTTTTCAAATAGACCTTTCTCCTATGATTCCACAGGCTCCAGAAATAGTGCTACCATCAGGAGACAGAGTATTTACATAGTTTAGAGTTGTTTTCATCTAAATAATTCATATATATTCAATATTGAGAATATATTCAATATATATCAATATATTTAATATAATCAATATAATATACATATATATGTATGTATGTATGTATATTTGCATGTATGTGTTTGTATTGTCCAGAAACTCAATAAGGGCTTGAATTGGCTGTCTTAAAAAAGGAGAAGGTAATCAGTTGTTTCAAACACTAAAATAGAGATCTATGAACCCTGAGTTCAGCAATATGAAGGTATTGACAACAGTTGTCTCCATGGTGTGCTAGACAGGAAAGACCAATGATGAAGGCTTCAAAGAGGAATGGAGAAAAATTCATGAAGATAGTCACAAAGAAAGATGCTGTGAAGCAGAAAACTCAAGAAGCGAAGAATACAAAAATGTATGTTTATTTTCATGTTTAAATTCATGTATGCAGATAAAGACAACCATTAAATCATACCACTTAAGGAAGTAGAGGGTGAAGATATGTAAACAGAGACTGAGTGGCTTAAAGAAGAAATTTTGGAAGAAGTATGACATTCACCATGGAATGTGGAAGAGTGCAACAATGGTGATGTGTAATAAAGGATTCAAAGTGAATACTGGGGTTAAAATACTGAAAAAAGGGTTATTCATGGCTGTGTTATAAACTTGGATTTTAAATGATCCTAAATGAAGGTAGAAATACAGGAGAAATGGTAAGGCTCAACCAAGAAGTGTTTGATGCATTCAATAAATAATGTAAGTTGTTGGATGACCTCACAAGGAATCATAGCAGCTGCTCTATGAACGTACAGGGCTTTTAGGGAAAATGATAAAAACAAACCTAGTATGTATTCATGGGGAATCCAAAAACTGTTGAATCTCAACTCTAATGAGAATGCAGGAGATACTGTATAAGTATCTGGTTGGTGATATGAATCTGCAGTTACTTACTCCATGTGTTTAGTAAATTGCAAAAAATAAGTTAGAGAGTTGAAACTATTAACCTGGTTTCAGGTCCCATCTCTTCTAATCACTGAGTATAGATGGTTTGGTTGTATCACAAAGCTCCAGGAAGCCACTCTGCACATGGTGATACTATCTATGTAGGTAAGATATAATAAAAGAGAATATTCCAAACTGCTGGCCCAAATTCTGTTCTCTCAGGCATCTCTCACCAGTTGATGTACAGGTTATTGTGCATTTGATCATTTATTCAAAACTTTTTCTGGTCTATTTTATGCTAGGTCTTATGGAGATCAATAAAGTCTAAGACTTCAAAGGCCCTGACGTCATAGGCTCTAGGTTTTGATGACTTTTATCTCCTGGTTTGTGTAGGCACATTTACAAAACATGTTACATCTATCACTACATCTGATATCTATGATACCCTAGCTTTGAACAAAGTTATGACAGTGACTTATCTATGGTGACAAGTAAACCTGTGTCTTAGTCCAAGGTTCTGGCCTCAGACCACAAGGCTTAACCCTGCATGTTCTAGAAACATAAGCTTCTACCTCAGGTATTTTCCTTTCCCTTGTGGGGAGTCCCATCACTGTAATGGTCCAGTTCAGTTTAGAAAACACTTAGAACTAGAAAAAAAGTACTGCTTTTTTGCATGGTAGCAGAAGCTTTATTTGCTGAGTTGTATTATATGATAGAAATACAAGGTGGATCTCTTTAATAGACAGGAACTATAGCGTGGTTAGAGAGAACAAAAGCAAATAATAACAAAAAGAACAGAATAAAACAAAAATCCATTGCCTTCTTATTTGTAAAATGCAATCTAATTACATTCTTTGTGGAGTTCTCCTAGGACTCAGATGATGAAATCAAATTCTTAAATTCTATTATTGTTGCATTGTGTGTTATATGTATATGTGGGGACATGCATGCTATAGTATGTGTGCTGACATTAGAGGACAAGATGGTGGAGTCTGTTCTTTCTTTCCACTTTGACTTTGGTTCCAGGGATCAAATGCAGTCTCCCAGACTATTCGCCATCTTGCCAGTCTAGGATGGAATAATTGAAAAGTAATCTGCCAAGTGTAGGTCTCAGAGTTCCTGACTGTCACAAGAAGCTGTCTTTAAAGCATCATCCCCTCCCCATCACCCTCAGCATTGAGAAATTCTTTGCAGGCAAGCTGAGTTGGGTGCTTGTAAGTTGGCATTCCTCCATTTGACCATTGGAGATATACTGTAATGCTTAGTGAAAATGCAAGCCTGACCTCCAGGAAGTCCATGTGGACACACAACAAGGCAACTGTAAAGATAGGCAAGGTGTCAAAACCACAAGAGAGAACCTGTGGTAAAATGTGCAGGTAGATGAAAGCTGGTAAGACAGGTACCATATTTTTCTGGCTTATAGCCTTCCCACCACCTCCCATATACATATATTATACTTATCTATGGTGACAAGCAAGGTTCTGGCCTCAGACCACCATATACCAACCACCTCCACACGGAAGGATTTGAACCAGAAAGACAAAAGTCAGGAGACTCATTCTTCAGAGAAACTGGAAGAAGAGACTGCCAGGACTGGCCTTTGCACTTCCTCTGTCCTCACCACTGTGCCTGGGTTCTTTCAGAAGGCTCCACTATGAACTGATTAAAACCACACAGTAAACCTCAACTTCCAAGCTCATTGAAAAGCATTTCATAGGATTTAGGATGTGATTCGAGACACAGGTCTTATAGAAATGGCCACTTGTATATTGTGACCTGTAACCTTTAGCAAAGGTGTCTTTTTCTTTTGTTTGTATTCTTCATAGATAATTTAAATGACCAGCTCACTAATGGACTATATTTAATGTCTAAAAGTCCTTTGCTTTTATTATCTTGTTTTGTTGTTGTTGTTGTTGTTTAATCTGGCTGCCTTTGTGGCGAAGAATAGACCACCAAGACATGGATGCAGGATGCTGGACAGCAGGATTGGTCTTTTTTCTTTCTTTCTACATTTCTTCATGTAGAGGATAAATTTAACTTTCTCTTCCAAATACTGTGCTATGCACAGTTGAGCTTGGCACTTTTGCTTAAAACTATGAGTCATTTTTCATAAACAGGGATTGTCAAAAATGCTTGATTCACATTCTAACAACAAATACAGAAAAAGCCCCAAACTGAATGAGCTCCAAATTTTCAGATGTTCTACAAAGAGAAGGGGGTGGGAAAATAGCAGTCTTTGAAGACATGTCTTGCCTTTTTAGTCTCGGGTTTTTCCATGTTTGAAATTAGGAGGGTAATAGGCATCTAAAGCACTATAGTCAGTCTCACAAAAAACATCTCAAGGTCATTGTGAAATATTATTTACAGGGATGCCTGATTTTTCTACAGCTTCTGAAAATTACGCATGTGATCAGCAGTATAGTCTGTTTCAATTTATAAGTTATTAGAGCCTAATACTTCAAACTAAATTAATTTTTAGGAAAAATATTTCTATACAGTAGCAAATTTTGGATATTTAAAAAGTATCAGCAGAATGGCATCAACAGTGCAGACAATTTAATAAAGCAGACAGACCAGGTCCAATGTAATCTGTGAGGAGCAATTTCAGTTCTACTTGGAAGGCATGATTTTCAGGTAGAGGCAATGAGTTTACTGTGTTTCATCTTTGAAATGCATCCAATGCACTGCATGATAGGTTCTTAGAAAAGCTAAAGCTTATGTACCATGTGATTGTGAGATCACACTTTTCCATGTGAGTGACAAGTAGAAAACATATGTAATGCAAGTCACCAAAATTGGCATGCCATTCAAAACAATCAGTTTTCAAAGAATTCAACTAACCAGAATTTAACTGTTCATATAAGGGATGTGAGTATAGAGATCAACTATGGTGACAGGAAGATGCTCCCATGGCACTATAAGAAACTGAGATAAACACTGGAGATTCTCCCATGGAAAGTCATTGATTATGATTCCCAACATGATATTATGAGGAAGGCCCCGACAGCAGCTGGGTTATACATTCTCTGTTTTCCCTTATTCTTCAAAACAGAACCATGACTCATAGAACATCAGTGTGCCCAACTAAAATGTCACCAATCTGAGCCAAATTCTTCTAAAGGGATAGTCACATGACCCATTCTTTTTTTTTTCTCTCATAGGGCAATATCTCAAAATTACAATAGACAAACAATTCAACCAGGAAATAGAGTCTTGACTCATATCCAATAACTGGAAGAGGAAATAGACTTTGCAGAGTCAACATTCCCTTTTTCCAGTTGAGAAACAGACCCAGAGAAAAAAATCCTTATTTCTTGATTTTTTTTTCAGCTACAGAAATGCAAAGTTATGTTCTTGATAGTCTTCTGTTAATTTTTGGCACAATTTTCCTTTGTGAAATCTAGATTATGGTTGTTGGTACTCCCATGGCTAGTAGATTACCATGAAGCATCCTTTAGGACAGAAGTCATGTGTCAAATATTATAGCCAGAAAAACAATTACCAGTCAGGAACTACCAGGACTTTGAATTATTTATTTATGTATCTATATTTACATATTTTTCAATATGATTAATTCAAGATATATATAACATATACATATATATGTGTATATGTGTCTGTGTGTGTATATCTATCTATCTGTCTGTCTGTCTGTCTGTCTCTGTGTGTGTACTTTGTTGAGTGTGGTTAAAGCATCAAAACTGATGCATAGTCAGTCATGAATAAATGAAGTGTGAAAAAATAAGACTTTTTTTTTTCAAATACATTAATAAGAGACAGGGAGAGCATGAAGAAGTATGGAGAGGATCCTGATCCTGGAAAGGATTGATCTAGCATTGGAAGGGAATATAAGGACAGAGAAAAAGGAGGGAGGTGATTGGAGAAGAGATGGAGAGAAAAAGGTTTATGGGACATATGGGGAGGGGGGATCCAGGAAAGGGGAAATCATTTGGAATGTAAACAAAGAATATAGAAAATAAAAATATTAAAAAAAAAAAGGAGACAGGGAGAGAGGGAGGAAATAGGGAAAGGTCTTAACTTTGTTCTAATTCTTCAACACGAAGTGTATGAGGCTTGGTTGTGGTACTATTCAAATTAACCCCCTGGAACTCTCCATGGTCCTGACCCAATAGTTTGAATTTGGGGATTTAAGTATTGGTATTTATTTGGTGTTTTATTTATTTATTTATTGCTGTGTATTCTCCCCACAGGAATCCCTTGTGGAAGAGAGTTTGTGACTAGAATAAGAATATTTAGGTTCTAGCCTACTGCCGCCTTGATATCACATTGTTAATGAGAGATAACTTACTGAGTATAAGTCCTAGAGAAACGCTTACACATGATTTGGTGGAATGAAGCCTTCACTGTTTATATCAAAGACAAACCAAGTTCGGGAAATTCTACATTGATCCTGGTTGGACTGTTAATAAATAATAGATCTAAAACTCAAACTCATAGATACATGACTCTGAAATTTGTGGATTAGATTATATATCTAAACATCTCATTGATAAGAAACAAGATCTGTCAATTATTACATATATACTATATGCCCAATAATAAGTCACACTCATTATTATGATGAATTTTTAAATCCTAAAAAAGAGTATTATAGATAGCAGAAATGAATGTTACAGAGCTTGGGTAATTTGAACAATGTAAAATGGCTGGTTTGTAGCAGGGCTTTGCCTCAAACTCACCTTAGTTCAAGATGCATTCTGTCTCTATACTACCAAATATCAGTCTCCATTCAAAAATCTTAGATGCACTCTTCCTGAACACTAGAGAGTAGTCATTGAAATTGAGCCAAATACCCAGACGTGGGGGACATGTAACATAGCATTTTGTTAAGATAAGGAGAGCAAGTCCTTGGGTTTTGAGTACAGTTTGTGATGAGAAGCTGTGTGTGTATCTGCCTGGCACAGCATGTCATTGGAGGGGAAAATGATAAACAGAGAGGAGCTTGTTTCCCTCTCTGTTTGTGACACTTGACACAGAGCTCTATAGTCTTCTGAGCCTGAAAATATTAGAGAAGACTCGCTCTGATGTTCAGAGAAGGGTTGTGCTTTTTTATTTTGGCTTCAACAAGCTGCTTTTAGAAAATGGACCTTCATGGTCTCTCATTTTGCAGTACATTTCT
The DNA here is from genome assembly GCF_947179515.1 of Apodemus sylvaticus. NCBI lineage: Eukaryota > Metazoa > Chordata > Mammalia > Rodentia > Muridae > Apodemus > Apodemus sylvaticus. Next base: position 104,190,813 of record NC_067477.1, on the reverse strand, counting down.
CAGGTTATTCAAGTAGTTCAAAGTAAATTTGAAAGCCTGCTTGAACAGTGTAAATAAATAGACACTTATGATAGATAAAATTCTAGGTTTAACTTCAAGAAAACACAACGCTGGGAAGCAAGAAACCTCCACATGCAGATAATTTGGCACTGATTTCACTGATGACCTTGGAAAACTCCCTTCCCTCTAGGACTCACTTTCTTCCTTTGTAAAATGAGGCATTAGTAGGTACAATAGCATCTCTTTCTGATTTTCTCAATATTGTCTGAGCTTTCAAGTTGGATGTCTTATTTCCTTGTGGGTTGCCCCTTCCTCCAAGGTTATTTGCCACTGCCCCATGAGGATGAGAGGAGCAGTGGCAGGCATGGGTGTGGTAAGAGAGTTCAGAAGACTGTGAGCATGACAGAATGACTTCCAGAATCAGCTTCATTGAGACAGTTCAATTTTATTTGGGATAAACGAGGCCTATCTTGGGAAGTTGGTCAGAATTTCTGGATCAGTGTACATTATTAGCTAGGGTGGAGGTGCTTGGAATGCTTCATTTACATGAAAAGGAATTCCAAGAACCTGGAGAGCGGGGTTCTTATCTGGAGAGAGGAAGTTGAACCTGTTAGCTGGCCCTAGGCTATATGACTTTCCTCTGGAGGCTTTCCATGCTTAAGGGCCGGAAGGGCTGAGTAAGATCAAGCAGTGTTAAAGGAAGCTTTGTTGTAGGGCCATCTCTAGATAAGGTCTGGCACTTGTGCTTAGAGACATTCTCCAGATAAGATCTGGCAGAGAAGAGGAAGCCCCACTGAGAAAGGAGTCTTCCATTTTGGGCCAAGCTTGGAGAGCTAATCTGGACTTGGTGGACTATGACTGTAAAACAGGGTCTTTCAGCATTTCCCGAGAACCCTTCAGTGTTAGGACAGCCAGGTCAGTTGCTCTATTTCACATTAAGCTTACATGATGGTCACCTACAGTTTGAGTCTTTGATTCTACATCATGTTTCCTTTCTTCTTGAGCTCCCCATGTAAACATTTTCGATTTGGAGACAAGAGATTGAATCTGGAGGGTGATAAGCAACTCTTTTTTTCCTAGACTTGATTTATGCTTTGGGAAATCCCCCAGTCCCAGACAAACAGGGATACTTGGTATTCTTAGGAGCCAGTCCCTTCCCTTAAATTTCCTTAACCTCTGTAACTCAAATCATGCTTATAAAAGGCTTGACCTACCATCTTAACCCTTGAATCTTACAGAATTGTATGCAGGAAGTAGAGCTGGCAACATTAAAAGACTGATGATTAAGGTCTTCAATGTTTTCCCACATTAATCAAAACAATTTGAAACCGTTTAATATAAAACAACACTCAAACATGCATGGAGTTCATATATTTTTACAATGAGAAAATTGCATTTTATATCTTGAGAATTTACACATGTTCAAAAAGCGACTGTTGATAACGATGTGAATTCAAACACTTCTGTAACTTTTGAAGAAGACATTTTCAGGCTCTTTCATCAAGGTTCTGATCAGAAGGGTCATTGCCTTAGCACTTTGCTGAACAACACAACTATTAGCCAGTAGGAGTGGTTGGTTACCTTTAGAATTTCTTGAAGTTCAAACAGAAATAGTTCAGGATTGAAACTGAAAACCTGGATTCACGCATAGTTCTGATGGTTATGTGTCTTGTGGTATGCAGCTGTGACTGTAGTATATCAGTGCAAGAAACTTCAGTAGCCAAATATCTACATTCATGACAGTGGTATGGTAGATTGAACTAAGGCTCAGAATCTCACTCCTGTTTGGGTTGTCCCTACCAGAGAAGATACACTGTATATGAGAAAAGGCCTGCCCATCCAACTGAATTCTGGATGAGTTGTGGGTATTTGCTTTGGCCAATGGGGTATAGGCAGATTTGGAAGATACCATGTGTTTTGGCTTTGCTCCAATTTCTACTTTTTTTTTTCTGCAATGAGGCCAGTATATGAATAAGCCTGTGCAAGTATCTTAACAAAATACTATACTCAATGAAAGCAGTTTGGGAAGCTAGAAGACAAAGATTAAGACATTGTGTCTTTATATTCCCTTCCTATGCTAGATCAATCCTTTCCAGGATCAGGACCTTCTCCATACTTCTTCATGGGAATCATTTGTTATGTGATTTGTGCCTTGGGTATTCAGGGCTTCTGGGCTAATTAATATCCACTTATCAGAGATTGCATTCCATGTGTATTCTTTTGTGATTGGGTTACCTCACTTAGGATGATATTTTCCAGATCAAACTATTTGCCTAAAAATTTTGTGAATTCATTGTTTCTAATTGCTGAGTAGTATTCCATTGTGTAAATATACCACATTTTCTGTATCCAGTCCTCCTTTGAGGGGCATCTGGGTTCTTTCTAGCTTCAAGAGGGAGGTGATTGGAGAAGGGATGGAGAGAAGAAGGTTTATGGGACATATGGGGAGGGGGGATCCGGGAAAGGGGAAATCATTTGGAATGTAAACAAAGAATATAGAAAATAAAAATATTAAAAAAAAAGACATTGTGTATATTTTGGAACACTTGACCCTGAGTGGAATGTCCCCATCAAATCCCTTCCCTCAGGCCTCAGTGCACTCTATGAAAGAATACACTGAAAGAAGACCTTTGCCTATATAGTATGGATTCCAGTTTACTGTTTTTATGGGATCCCTGAGTTTGCAAATAGGTGGGTCTGTTTTCTGTGCCTTCTGAAGGGTTTTCCTTGTTTTTGTTTGTCCCAATTCTATATTAGTTTTTTCTTAATTATTAGCACATATAAGTTTGTTTTCTAATGAGACAGTAATGGAATGGATCCAGTTGAGAAGGGGTGGAAATGGAAAGGAACTGGGAGGAGTACAGGGAGGAGAAACCATGATCCGGATATTTATGTAAGAAAAAAAAATGTTCTATTTTCAATAAAAAGAAAAAATGTAAAAAATAAAATAAATAGGTAATAAATAATTAAAAATGGTGTTCAGTTATGGGGCAAGTTTTCCCAGAACTGATCAGACAGTATCTATTTCATGATATTTTACAGAATTCCAGAATTCCAATGGCTGACTGGCAGCCTCTGCTATTCCCACATTTGCCTCAACCTTGTTTCTGCTTCCATCTTCATTTGGTGCTCTCTCTCTCTCTCTCTCTCTCTCTGTGTGTGTGTGTGTGTGTGTGTGTGTGTGTGTGTGTGCATCTGCCTATATGTCCGTGAAAGGATAGAAAATAATACAGCCTACCTCTAATGACCCCAAGAAATCAGGAGTTTAAAATGCTATCTTGCTTTGTTAGAAACTAGGTAAAAGGTCACATTCCAGAGCCCGCCCTTTGTTTAGACCTAGCAGAAAGGCTTTGAATAGGTGATCCTGGCCTGTAGGGTAACTGGAAATGGGCTAAGCTTATCTTGCTTCTGTAAACTTAAGCCATTACTCCTATGCAGGAGTTCACACAGCTGTAGACATTCAAGAAAATAGGAAACTAATTGGTCCACTGAGCACGGGCTCCGATAATTTAAACTGATTGGCCTAAAACTATGGAGTGGTACAAATCAATTGGCTCGCATTTCACGGGCTCTCCATGCTAAGAAATGATTGGCTTGTGATTCGCGGGCTTTGTCGTAAATTTATAAAAGCTGTCGCAATTCGGCACATGTGGTCCTCAGCTCTCTAGCCCTGCGTGGTGTACGGCTGTGGAACCCAGAATTCTGGAATAAAGAAATCCTCATGTTATTGCATTGAGACCGTTTCTCGCGAGTGATTTGGGTGTCGCCTTCTGGGGTGTGGGGTGCTGGGGCACCCTCGGTTTTTGGGGGTCTTACATCTGTACTTTACTTCTCTTTAAGAACATCAGACGGGTTGCATTGGGCTTCTACTCTAGTGACCTTATCTGGATTTGCTGGAAAGACTGTATTTCCAAATAACACCATAGATGTTCAGAGGTCAGGACTGCTTTGATCTTTTGAGGGAAGAAAATTCACACATGACAGCAGCTATAACCTGGGAATAGGACCACAGTCAACTCATGCTGAATATGTACATGAGCAATAAAGACATCTTTGCTGTTGAATTAGGTATTGTTAAGTGCCCCAATAAACCAAATAACAAAAACTCCCATAATACGGTTATGAATATGAACTAGATCCGGTACTTGGTAGAGCCTTATGACTTGCATATCCCTATTTGGAAAGGATGAATAGGGTGGATTCCTTCTCCAGTCACTTCCTGTATCACAAAGGAATTGTACTTTCTATTGATGAGATCCCTAGGTGATTCTATTAAAAAACTCTTAACTTGTGAGCCAGAAGGTTCTTCCTATTCTGGATTCACCAATGCTTGACTTTAAACTATGATTTCTTTCCTCTGGTTTAATTTCCTTACCATCAAAATAAGGCCCCATGTCTCACAGTCATTCATGGCTCACAGCCACCACTGCTGGTTGGGTTAGATCTCCCTGGTTTGGCTTCAAGTCATTTCACAGCTCCCTGTGTGGCTCTCCCGGGCATGTTCCTTTCTGAAGGGCAGCTGTGTCTGAATAGCTAATGGTTGTAATCAAAGAGGCAGTAAATACTGCCGATTGAAGATAGGACTGTGTCAAAGGAAAGGAGCTATTTTGGAAACCTCCATCCCAGGAAATGAGTGGAATTGTCTGTTTGAGTCAGAAGTAGCCCCAGTGATTGGCGTTTATCTGAAGAACAACATGAAGTGGTAGAAGTAGCCAAGTGTGGGCTGCCTCAGAGAAAATGGGCAGCCTTAGAGCAGTCAGCCCAAGAGCCACCTGGAGCTATTTCAGCCTTGATTCTCATGACCTCTATGGCATTGGCAACTTCATATCCAGAAGCAGCAGCTTGTTCATCTGAAAACTTGTCTTCAAAGCAGCTGGTCTCAGGGATCCCAGGAATTCAGTTATATGGCATGATCATGAAAATTTAAAGAGCACAATTGTTATTTATAAGGGTGTCAGTTCCCTGAAGAGTTACTTTTGGAGGACATTTTAATCCCAACTCCCAACTACCTTGAGAAAATCACTCAATGCCTAAGAGCTCAAGTTTACTCATCTATAAAATGGGTACACTTTTCTTACCTACTAATAAGTGTATTTGCACAAACATGTTGTCAGAACTCTTAACACCTAATAGATCATGCAGCTTGTATATCCAGTGACTTTTCTAGACAATGAGATCTCAGATATTTTTAGGCTTCTGGTTTTAAGGATGAGGCAATTGAAATGTAAAGGAAAAGGAAATATCTCAATCAAGGTATAGTTAGAAATGCAAGAGACATTCAACTTTAAGTGCCCTGTACACTCTTGATTATCTTTCCAGCCCACTAACCTTCCTGTGAACATGCTTTATTCTAAAAGAGTAAAAGAAAAATGTCATGGTTTGGACAACCTCCCCCACCCACCCAAAGCTCATTTGTATGAATAGTTTATGTTAGTATCATTTATGGTACTTAGGTATGAGTTGTCCTTTGGGAGGCCCTGGAACCTTTAAGAGGTAGAGCATAACTAGAGGAAATGAGTCACTGGGAGCCAGGTCTTGAGGATAAGAGCAAAGCCCTGCTCTGGCAGTAGTCTCTTTTTTCATGTGTATCTGCTGAGATGTGAGCAAACATTCCATGCTTGCTGCCAGAAGCTATTAAGTTGTCCCCACCTTCGTGCTGTTCCTGTTTTAATGTCCTGAGTCCTCCAACCATCAGCTGATATAAATAGCTCCTCTTTTATATTGTTTCTCTTCAATTATTTTGTCATAGCCATGAGAAAATTATGCACCAAGTTATATCTCACAAATACATCCTAAACCAAGCTAACTAGACTCATCATCTCCTTATATCCATTTCAATTTCAATCCAGCAGTTTGGGCAAAAAGGATCTGGGCAACATGTCAAAGGTCGAACTGCTTCAGAGGTTGCATAGGGAGTTTATCTTAGTTTTCACTTTCATTTTGATAAGTAACACACACACACACACATACATTATCACAGAGGAAATAGCTGTGATTTTCTTCCTTCCCATTTGAAGTTTACCTCTGGAACTTTGAAACAAGATACTTAGCTCCTTGATAATTGGCAAGGAACTTTGGGTGGGATAAGGAGGAAGTTTCTCGTGACTGAAGAATATTTTACAAAAGATTCTCACCTTTATTTATACCCTCTAACTTCACTTCTAGCTCCTTCATCCTAATTCAACCCATTTCATCCTGAAAAATTTATGAATTTTTATAGTACAAACCAGAATATGCTATGGAATCTTTCACTTAGAGGTATGTGTGAAGAAAAGGGTCATGGACAGTAATAGCATACTCACTCTTTCTCCTTTAACATGTCCTGATAGCTCACGTAAAAAGATTCTCCAGTTTGGGAAGCCTGGAAAGAAGAGAGCCATCATTTTACCCACTTGACTCTCTTATCCCCATCGGAAATGGGGCTGACCTGATTAATTTAAAGACCTTCTTTCATTTTTTTCTTGCCTGCGTGGTACATTTATCTCCAACTTCTCTTCTGTTTGACTAGTCATCAAGAAAAGTTCTTTGCTTATTGGAGGGCCCTAGTCTCTCTGACAGTTGTTTGTGGGCTCAGGGGAGTAAATTTAGCTATAGAGATGGAGTAGGAAATAGCTCACAGGAAAAACAAACAAAGAACAAAGAACAAAACCAAACATAGACTGTGACATGTGGTGCATTCTCTCATTCAGTTTGATTAGCAGTTGAATGGACATTTTCACTCTGATTCCTGATTTTTTTTTTTTTTTGGTTGGTTCTAAACAAGTAGAGTGTAGATATACACAAAATTAGATAAACCATCCTCCCCCCTTTGCATTGGAGTATGGAGGAAGAGAGAAAGTTTTCCAAGTCTACTACGCTTGATGACTGTATCATTTCCCAGGCATTCAAATCATCCATGTGAAGGAGTTGTATAATGCTACCAGACATGTAGGTTTACATAAAGAGCAGCTTAAATGGCTAATATATGCAACTGGAAGAAATTAGGTGTCATTTCTGAAAAGCCCTGTTGAATTTCTTGGGTGATACAAGGCTCTGGTTCATGGTCCATATTGCCTTGTGTATTCATTCTCCACAGCTCTAGACATTCTTTAGGGTAATGACAAGCTAGGTGTTTCCCCTTGAGACTGTTGTATACCTGCATTTATATGCAAAAAATAATGTGTTTCTTTATGTATCTAATCAATGTGCAAAAAAAGTACATGGACACTTGCATGAATGAATAGAGAATAGAAAAGAATAAAAGTTATAAAGAAGACTATTAAGGCATGTGATTTCTTATTTAATGAGAAAACTTGCAGCACAATGGCCCAATAAAGGTTACAATTGAGAACCCAACTGTCATTGTTCTCATTTACCTAAACAATGTCAGTTTTTTTTTTTTTTTTTTTTTTTCTCATTTGGGGTCTAGTCATGGTAGTTCAACTTTTTTTTTTTTCTTACCAACTCTGGCCTTTTCTACATCCTGCATTGTATATTTTCTTTAATTACAAACAGAATAATAGATTTTAGGATGCATTGAAGAATGAAGTTTTAGAACTATGATTATCATCAACTACATGGAAAAAGTAGTACCCAGAGGGTAATAGCTTCCCAAAGCACCAAGTTATTAGCTAGAATTAATCAAGAACAAGAGTTCTTCTAACTGGCTTTGATAGGAAATGCTCATTCTTATATTCTGTTAGCTTGGGGTTGTTTTATTATACAGATGTGCCTAAGAACAAGTCAGTAAACGTTTGAATAGACTACCCTAGCTGCTAAGGTTCATTCGGCCTGTGAACTGTCCCTCTATGTCTCTTAGTTGTTCTGTCCTGTCTCTGATCCTTACCTTCCCATGTTATCTGATGCCTCCTACTCCTACTGATGCCAAATGATAGGGATCTTAGTCAACTCCCTGATTCCCAGGGAGATCAGCCAGCATCAGTGAAGTTTCCAGTATAGTGAGGAGATAGAAAACTGTACTGGAAATGACATTGGGTGCTGTCAAAAACAAAGTGTGTTGTAATTAGAGCTACTCTAGGCTTGAGAAATATAATCCAAGCAGCATAGATTATGGCATGGATAAAAGTGGCACCTAGGTTTGTTCAAAAGTATGATTCTATAAGCTTACAAGCCCAGCTCATGTTTTATTCTTTCTTTCTTTCCTCCTTTGTTTCTTTCCTCCTTTGTTTCTTTCCTCCTTTGTTTCTTTCTTTCCTCCTTTGTTTCTTTCTTTCCTCCTTTCTTTCTTTCTTTCTTTCTTTCTTTCTTTCTTTCTTTCTTTCTTTCTTTCTGTCTTTCTTTCCTCCTTTCTTTCTCTCTCTCTCCTTTACTATTTATTTTTACCGTTGTGCTATCTTTATGAAATTAAGCACAGAATTTACTCTCTAATTCTTACTTTCCATCTTATCTGATGCTTCTTCCTTGTCCCATCATAGATCCTATCCAACTGCAGTGATCTGTTATTGCTTTACAAACAGATGAGCAAATACTTTTTCCAAATCTCCCCAAGTTATATAAAGATAAGGATGAATTCCTATTAAAAAGCAGTTGGAAACTATGTAGATTTATAAAATACACTTTGATATTATATTGGTATCACATTTCACATTTATGTGGGATGATACTGTTGACAGCACAAATCTAATTTACTGTTTATCTTCATTTAACTGAAGTCCATTGAAGAGTCTATTGTACCTGAACAGAGCAGCAGAAAGTCTTTACTACTCTTTCTCTTAAAGACAGACATGGACCTCTCCAGACAAGGGAAACAATTTGTAAATGGCCATCTGTCATTCTATGGTAAAGTGAACTTCACTAGCAAGTTCTAACCAGCCAGGACATGCAGGTGCTTACACAGTGAGTATTAGGGGTAGATCAAAGAAAGTCTGAGTAGTTGTTTACTCTTTCCTTCAAAGGTCTTTCTGAATTTGGTTCCCTGTAAGGCATTAAAGGGTCTAACCTCAAGATTTATAGGTAATCACTTATGAAAACTTAGAGAGTTGCAAATAAAAATTGTATTTACATTTATTTAGCGTGGCATGCAGATAAAGATCAGAGGGCAACTTGAGAAGTGGGTCCTCTCCTCTCACCCCCTGTATTCTCTGCATCAAACTCATGTCTAGGGACAAACTCTTTTAATTGCAGCGCTATTTCTCAGGACCAATAAATTCTTTATAAACTCTCCCCAGAAGAGACTATGTTGCTTATTATCTTTTATCCTGGGGGTATAACATTAGACATAAATGAAAACTATGATAACAACAAAGGAAAAGTTACTACTACTTAATAGTAAAACCCAAACATTTCCTGCTTAAATGGAAACAAAAACACAATATGCTTATTAAAAAACACAATAAAAATAAAGAAAACTCCAAGGCAAAGTACAGAATATGAAAAAGACTGTATTTAAAATGAAACGAATAATATAGAATAATTTCCTTACTAAAAAGACCAAACAAAATGAAAACAAATTGAGTTAATTAGGCACAAAATTTGGAAAGTTTTATTGTGAGTAGGACCAATAAAAAAGTAAAGAAAATGCAAGAGAAACAGCAACAAGAAGGAGCAAAGAAATTTATGAGCCAAAGAGAAGAATGGATAAATTGAAAATACTTTTTTTTTCTTATTTAGGTAACCAAAGGGAGTCTTATATTAATATATGTAGAAATCAAAAATATCGAAACATTTCTTTAGTGTGTCTGTGTGTGTGTGTGTATGTGTGTGTGCAGAAAGGATCAAAAGTATTCTAAGAATAAAAGAGTTAGATAAAACATGAAATAAAAAAAAGATTGAGAAATTATATGGTTGAATGATACCAGGTTCTGGTAATTTTGTGTATTTTATATTTCCATACTATGGTTCTGTGGCTGTATAGGGGCCTTGGTTGGGTTTATCTCCTCTGATTCTTAAGGAATTAAATGTCTGGAAAATTCTCAAGGGTAACAGTTAGCAGTGGGGGAAATCTCAAACATGGCAGACAGAATTCACTAGTGATAAAGGCTTTTATTAGGAAGGAATGAAATACGTACACACACACACTCAGCAAGGACATAGACAGAGAAGCCATCTCTCTTGAGCAAAGGCTAGATACAGAAGACTGAAACATCTAGTCTTTCCTTCAGTGCTAATGTTTTTACAGTCTTTAAAGGGCCTTTCCCTAATCTGGAGTTGGCCATGTTAAACTAAGTGTGGTTGTTTGGCTCTCAGCTGTTGGGTAAACATAGCCTGAACTGGCCTTGAACTTTGCAGATTGGTACATAAGCAGGGGAATTGGTCCTACTGTCGGAAGAAAAAAATTAGTCAGCTAGATTTTTGTTTTAAGCTGCCAAGCTTTTATCTAAGGTCAGGGGTGGGCAAGCAAGAAGCTAGCCATCTCAGAAATTGGCCACTTTTATTACCTAATTATAACCCTTCTTCCTATGTGTCTGCCTATCAGGAATCTGTCTAACTCCTCTTCCCTCAATTCCTACACTATTGAAATTATCTAAAGCTACAGGATCTCCATGACAAAGGCAACAACAGGATTTCTGAGAGGAATCCAATGGGAATCCAGTGTTGATAGTATAGCAGAAGTCAGAGGCCTCAAATCACACCATTGACTCATCGCAAATTGTGTGACACACTGTGACACATCACAGCTTCCATGGTGAGAGTTTTTTTTTGTTGTTGTTCTATTGATTGATTAATTAATTACTTTATTTTTAATGTTTTTGTTTTCTTTTATGTGCAAGGGCAGAAGGAGGATATGATGGGACAGAAAGATGAGAGGGAATGGGGTATGTGATGCAAAATTCACAAAGAATAAAAAGTTGTTTTTAAAAAGACCTAGTCACAAAAAAGCTAGAAATATGCACACATTAGCTTCACCCACACCTGAAAAGTACAGAACAATAAAGGCATAATTCATCTGTACTTTTGAGAATAAACAGGAAAGAAAGAAACTAATAAACAAAAAGGAAAAAAAAAGACACTAAAATCACATTTAAGGATTGGTATAGTATCTTACTTAAGGTTTCCATTGCTGTGAAGATATCCATGACCTAGGCAACTCTTATAAAGGACAACATATAAATGGGGCTGGCTTACAGTTTCAGAGGCTCAGTCCATTATCATCATGGCAGGAATCATGGCAGAATCCAGGCAGACATGGTGATGGAGAAGGAACTGGAAGTTCTACATCTTGATTCTCAGCAGCCAGGAGGAGACTGAAATTCCATGCTGGACAAAACTTGAGCATAGAAGACCTCAAAGCCTGCACCCATAGTGACGTGCTTCCTCAAGCAAGGCTACACCTGCTAGTAGTGCCATTCCCCATGCGTCGAGAATTCAAATACGAGTCTGTCTGGGTCATTCCTTTTTAAACCACAACATATAGTATGACCACATGGGTTGGATTGTTATAGTAAAAATCTTAAAAAAATCAGCAGTATTATTTTTACTATATCTTCTTCATGGACTGGAAAAGGAATAGTGTTCAATCATCTCAAAGGGGCTAAGAAATCATTTAATGGCATTAATCTCCCATTTCAGATTAGCAACCTTCCCAATAATATGTAGCAAATTGTGAGGATAAAGACATTTCTTCAATATTATAAAGAACATATGAAGTGAAAAACTAACTACATATCACTGTTGATTCATTGGCGTCATTTCCAATAAAATTGGGAGTAGGTCAAGACTACACTAACTTACAATCATAGTAGTTCAAGAAAGCACAAAATTACAAAAAAAAAAAAAAAATGCTTCACAAAGCCCTATCAAGCCTCTGTAGGTAGGACAGTGGTCATTCTGCCCCTAACTTCCAACATCTCATTATTCAGTTAATTTATTTTTTAACCACTTAAATTTAGTTCTTTCTATACATCTTAATGCTGTCAGAATAATAAATAACTTGAGAATGCTCTATCCCTGTTTATTGATATTCATACTTGGAATACAAGACATGAGTAACAGATGACCAATCATCATCTCATACTTTTATCTTGGCCACTATGTGTTAAGCAATGTGCTGTAAGCATTTAGTTTTCTAAAATCTGTAAAACAAAAACATGCATCATCAGTCTGAGTATGCTTATTCTGGGTAACTATAAGTATTATTGTATTTATAAAATCCCTTGTTCCTGTATTTGGCATTTCCCAACTTTCCACTTAGTTTAACAAATATTAGATAAAAATTACAGGAATCTCTCAGCCCTGATATGAGTGTTTGTGCCTAGTCTTACTGTATCTTGTATGAAATGCCTGGTAGTTCTGTTGTTTTCAGATGGGAAATTAAGGCAGGAAGAGAAATGGATCTGGGGTAGAGGGCAGATATTGGGGAGGTGGGAGGAGAGGCTGGGAAACAGAGGTCAGAATGTATTGTATAAGAGAAGAATAAAAATAGTTACAGGGAAGAGAAGTAAACTATAATATATCAAACAACAAATATCTAACCTTGGGGAAACTCTCAAATACCCAGAAATAATGAGAAACAAGTAGTGCTACCTGAGAAGACCTGAGAAGAGTTTGTCTGAGAGTGTGAAAGACACAGGGATAACCTGACAGCCCTTTCATCTCCTCGACGGGGAAAATAAAACATTGCCATTAGTTTTGGGTTTAATTATATCCCAACTTAAAAACTCAACACATTGTGTTTTTATACCTCAAAATTGTTCTAATTCAAAGGATTAAGAGCAAAGGAAGTTTCAAGACTGAAAATATCTTGATTATTTCTTAGCATAATAATAGCGAAAACTACATGCTGTTATTGACATGGTAGACAAAGCTATTTGAATTGAGGAGAGTTTATTAATAGGGCTTTTAAGACAGTGTAGACAGATTTTAGAGATACTACAGTACAATTATATAGAATGTTCAGGGGAAAGGCTATGGAGAGTGGAACACACTCTAGAAATGAAAGTGAAAGATAATTTATAAATAATGGTTGGAGGAGGAGTAAGAAGAAGGAAAACCCAGCACAACTAAACTTCCAGGCAATAAATTAATCCATAACCACCTGGCCGGGAAGCAGAGGCAATAAGCAGTGCCAATCAATGACCCTACCTCCTCTATCCCCTAAACCTAACCAGAAACTAGGGAGCAAAACAGACTCTTGAAGGCCTTAGGAGATACCTACCTGTTGGGGATAGATCATATTGAACAAAGTAGCCAGATTCAGAGAGTAACTCTTGTAGAGCAAAGGGCGTTATCTCACAACATGGCAAAGCTGTCAAAGGACATGAGGAGGCAGTCTACAGATTTCCTCTCACAGTTATTGATTCAACCAGTATTCAGTGAGTACCCATTTAATGTACAAGGTATTAATATCTTGTAAGTCAATAATAAGAAAGGCAAGATTATTGTATAAACAGCATTAGAAAATTGAGTAGCACTTTAGAGAAACTATGTTAGCATCTTCTCTTCCCTCCTTCATTTCCCATCAGAAAACAGCAGAACCACCAGGCATATCATACAAGATACAGTAAGACTAGGCACAAACCCTCATATCGGGGCTGAGAGATTCAACTCTGTAACTTTTATCTAACATTTGTTAAACTAAGGCAAGTGGGGACTGTGTGAATGGACTCTTTCACATTGTCATCTGGTTTATGACAGAGAAAGAAAGGTTAAGTCCATGAGCTGTGCCTTACAGCATAGACTCTGGAACCACACAGTCTGGGTCACATTTCTAGTTGTTGTCAACAGCCATCTGATATTAGGGAATTACTTAGCCTCTTGTTTCCCAGTTTTCTTGTATGTAAAGTGGAGATATTATTACATATCTCATAAGATATCATGAAAATTAAATTAGCTGTTTCTATAACAGCACTTAAAGTAATGCATCATGTAGTTTGGGCTATTATTAGAACCTTAGCCTTGAGTTTTGTCCTATAGATACAATTATGTATCAGATAGCGAAGTAAAGACTATGTGAACAGGCTGGGTCTTGGGGAAGGGGCCATTGTAGAGACAATTTTGGAATTTGTTTTTCTAAGCATGAAAATATTATGAGAAATACTTATGTGATTAATATTATGTGATTAATATTTTCATTTTAATCCTGGGTGTGAGATACGGGCCTGCCTCAGATTGTCCACAGCGCTGACTATGATTTGTGTCATGCTCTAGCAGGGTGTGTGATTTTGCCAGCTGCCAATAATTTCTGTGTTTGTGTGACATTGGGAAATCTGGAGACGTTTTAGAGTCTAAAATGAGAATGGCTGGGTTGTTGATGGGTGGTTAGTTCGTTGTTGCTGGTTGTTGTTGGCTGTTGTTAGTAGATGCTGGCCACTATTTGTAAGTAGTCTTGCTCAATGCAAAAAATAACAAGAAGAAATTTGATATCCTCAGGACAAAGATGAAACTTTGTTAATGTTCCTAATCAGCAGTAAGTAGTTGAACAATAACATCACCCCCTCATGACTACCCCGATATTATTTAGGGAATCTGTTTCCTTTTCATTCTATCCCCTTTTCTCTGGTATCTAGTATTAGAGGGTTGAAAGGGTGGGAAAAAAAGGTTGAAGAAGGGTGGAAGCAAGAACCAAAAAAGGAGCAAAATCCAGCTACAGATTACTGTTGTAGGACATTTATACGACAGATACCAGTTACAGCCCTGGAGGGTTTCCTTAAAATGCACCCACAGTGTGGATGGGGAGAGCTTGTTCTCAACTTTATAGCACCCAAAATGGGCTCCTTGGTCCTTTTGGTGACTCAGCAACTTAGCTTAAACATAGTAAAAACAAAACAAAACAAACAAACAAACAACAACAACAACAACAAAACCATTCTTTCAGATTAAAGTACTTGGGCTGTTTGGCTAGTATAAACCTATATCTCTTGCCAAACCCAGATAGGTAAGTACTTGATTATCAAAAGCAATAATTTAAGTAAAAACAAACAGACTAAACAAAACAAACCCACAAACAAACAGAACAACACCTGAGGTGAATTCTTAAATGGCCTCAGCTTGAAGTGGGGGGAGAAGACACTCAGTACAGTCAGTGCAGGAAAATCCTGGAAGAGGGGATTTCATTGTTTCTATGCTAAGGACCATTCCAGGACTCAAAGTCCACACAGCCACTCAAGAAGATAATTTCAACAAGGTAATCGCTGTACTCCTAAACGTTAGAATTTACAGAAATTTAAAAAATATGCAAAGGTAGCAACGTAGTGAATCTGAAAGACACCAACACATTCTTCATGTGAAATAAAGATATAGAACTTATGGTTATTGGGAATAGTAACTTGACAACAAATTAAAAGCAAAGAATCTTTTTTTTTTTTTTTTTTGGCCAGGCCTTCACCAAAAATAAAATAGACATTAAAGAATTTATCTTCAAGCCAGGACTGAAGATAGTGATGAACTGTGCGGATTCTCTGTTGGTGGGAACAGCAATTGGTGAGATCAGTCTGGCGGATGGTTTGGTAATATTTACTGAAGCTTTATGCATCCCACTCCTGGCGCTAAAAGCTGCACTTCAAGCTGTGGCTGGAACATGGAAAACAGCTTGAAAACAAATTCTATTTCAGGCAATTGCCCTCAGCCACTCCCTGACTCTTCCTGACTGTTTGCTCCCTGCACATATCTCCAGCCTTCAAGCCCAAGCTCCAACCTCAGATTTTAGATTTGAGAAGGTTTGGAACCTTGGTAATGCCAGCGTGTTCAAACTTGAGCTTGTCAGATTGTATCGCCATTGTTTATTTTATTTTATTATTATTTTTACCTAAGCATTGTGGTTTTCTCTTGTCCCTTTTAGACTTAGGATCAGATACCCAACCCCAACCGCCATGTGGTGCCCAATTCTGCCATGCCCAGCCCTGACTGGATCCAGCCTGCATCTTTCTTCTTCCTTCTATTCTAATGAGAAATAGTTGAGTATACTTTTTTTTTTTCCAATCAAAGTTCCATGTTCTCATTCTTTTATTTTTTTATTTTTTTATTTTTTTTATTTGATATAATTTATTTACATTTCAAATGATTTCCCTTTTCTAGCCCCCCCACTCCCCGAAAGTCCTGTAAGCCCCCTTCTCTTCCCCTGTCCTCCTACCCACCCCTTCCCACTTCCCCGTTCTGGTTTTGCCGAATACTGTTTCACTGAATCTTTCCAGAACCAGGGGCCACTCCTCCTTTCTTCTCGTACCTCATTTGATGTGTGGATTATGTTTTGGGTATTCCAGTATTCCAGGTTAATATCCACTTATTAGTGAGTGCATACCATGATTCACCTTTTTAGTCTGGGTTACCTCACTTAGTATGATATTCTCTAGCTCCATCCATTTGCCTAAGAATTTCATGAATTCATTGTTTCTAATGGCTGAATAGTACTCCATTGTGTAGATATACCACATTTTTTGCATCCACTCTTCTGTTGAGGGATACCTGGGTTCTTTCCAGCATCTGGCAATTATAAATAGGGCTTCTATGAACATAGTAGAACATGTATCCTTATTACATGGTGGGGAGACTTCTGGGTATATGCCCAGGAGTGGTATAGCAGGATCTTCTGGAAGTGAGGTGCCCAGTTTTCAGAGGAACCACCAGACTGATTTCCAGAGTGGTTGTACCAATTTGCAACCCCACCAGCAGTGGAGGAGTGTTCCTATTTCTCCACACCCTCTCCAAAACCTGCTGTCTCCTGAATTTTTAATCTTAGCCATTCTGACTGGTGTAAGATGAAATCTTAGGGTTGTTTTGATTTGCATTTCCCTAATGACTAATGAAGTTGAGCATTTTTTAAGATGCTTCTCCGCCATCTGAAGTTCTTCAGGTGAGAATTCTTTGTTTAACTCTGTACCCCATTTTTTAATAGGGTTGTTTGGTTTTCTGGAGTCTAACTTCTTGAGTTCTTTATATATATTGGATATTAGCCCTCTATCTGATGTAGGATTGGTGAAGATCTTTTCCCAATTTGTTGGTTGCCGATTTGTCCTCTTGATGGTGTCCTTTGCCTTACAGAAACTTTGTAATTTTATGAGGTCCCATTTGTCAATTCTTGCTCTTAGAGCATACGCTATTGGTGTTCTGTTCAGAAACTTTCTCCCTGTACCGATGTCCTCAAGGGTCTTCCCCAGTTTCTTTTCTATTAGCTTCAGAGTGTCTGGCTTTATGTGGAGGTCCTTGATCCATTTGGATTTGAGCTTAGTACAAGGAGACAAGGATGGGTCAATTCGCATTCTTCTGCATGCTGACCTCCAGTTGAACCAGCACCATTTGTTGAAAAGGCTATCTTTTTTCCATTGGATGTTTTCAGCCTCTTTGTCGAGGATCAAGTGGCCATAGGTGTGTGGGTTCATTTCTGGATCTTCAATCCTGTTCGATTGATCCTCCTGCCTGTCACTGTACCAATACCATGCAGTTTTTAACACTATTGCTCTGTAGTATTGCTTGAGGTCAGGGATACTGATTCCCCCAGACTTTCGTTTGTTGCTGAGAATAGTTTTAGCTATCCTGGGTTTTTTGTTGTTCCAGATGAATTTGATAATTGGTCTTTCTAACTCTGTGAAGAATTGAGTTGGGATTTTGATGGGTATTGCATTGAATCTGTATAGTGCTTTAGGCAAAATGGCCATTTTAACTATATTGATTCTACGGATCCATGAGCATGGGAGGTTTTCCCATTTTTTGAGGTCTTCTTCCATTTCCTTCTTCATGTTTGGTAAGAGTAACCCCAAGATACTTTATACTGTTTGTGGCTATTGTGAAGGGGGTCATTTCCCTAATTTCTTTCTCAGCCTGCTTATCCTTTGAGTATATGAAGGCCACTGATTTGCTTGAGTTGATTTTATAACCTGCCACTTTGCTGAAGTTGTTTATCAGCTGTAGGAGCTCTCTAGTGGAGTTCTTTGGGTCACTTAGGTAGACGATCATGTCGTCTGCAAATAATGATAGTTTGACTTCTTCCTTTCCAATTTGTATCCCTTTGACCTCCTTATGTTGTCGAATTGCCCGAGCTAGTACCTCAAGTACAATATTGAAAAGATAAGGAGAAAGGGGGCAGCCTTGTCTGGTCCCTGATTTCAGTGGGATTGCTTCAAGTTTCTCTCCATTTAGTTTGATGCTGGCTACCGGTTTGCTGTATATTGCTTTTACTATGTTTAGGTATGGGCCTTGAATTCCTGTTCTCTCCAAGACTTTAAGCATGAAAGGATGCTGAATTTTGTCAAATGCATTTTCAGCATCCAATGAAATGACCATGTGGTTTTGTTCTTTGAGTTTGTTTATGTAGTGGATTGTATTGATGGATTTCTGTATATTGAACCAACCCTGCATTCCCAGGATAAAGCCTACTTGATCATGGTGGATGATCGTTTTGATGTGTTCTTGGATTCGGTTGGCAAGAATTTTATTGAGTATTTTTGCATCGATGTTCATAAGGGAAATTGGTCTGAAGTTCTCTTTCTTTGTTGGATCTTTTTGTGGCTTTGGTATCAGCGTAATTGTGGCTTCGTAGAAGGAATTGGGTAGTGTTCCTTCTGTTTCTATTTTGTGGAATAGTTTGAAGAGTATTGGTGTTAACTCTTCTTTGAAGGTCTGGTAGAATTCTGCACTGAAGCCATCTGGTCCTGTGCTTTTTTTGGTTGGAAGACTTTCTATGACTCCTTCTATTTCTTTAGGCATTTTGGGACTGTTTAGATGGTCTAGTTGGTCCTGATTTAATTTTGGTATTTGGTATCTGTAAAGGAAATTGTCCATTTCCTCCAGATTCTCCAGTTGTGTTGAGTACAGGCTCTTGTAGTAGGATCTGATGATTTTTTGGATTTCCTCAGTTTCCGTTGTTATATCTCCCTTTTCATTTCTAAGTTTGTTAATCTGGATACTTTCTCTGTGCCCTTTGGTCAGTCTGGCTAAGGGTTTATCTATCTTGTTGATTTTCTCAAAGAACCAGCTCCTGGTTTTGTTGATTTTTTGTATGGTTCTCTTTGTTTCTACTTGATTGATTTCGGCCCTGAGTTTGATGATTTCCTGCCTTCTACTCCTCCTGGGCGAAATAGCTTCTTTTTGTTCTAGGGCTTTCAGGTGTGTCATTAAGCTGGTAATGTATGCTCTCTCCATTTTCTTTTTTGGAGGCACTCAGGGCTATGAGTTTTCCTCTTAGCACTGCTTTCATTGTGTCCCATAGATTTGGGTATGTTGTGTTTTCATTTTCATTGTGTTCTAAAAAGTCTTTAATTTCTTTCTTTATTTCTTCCTTGACCAAGGTATCATTGAGCAGAGTATTGTTCAATTTCCACGTGTATGTGGGTTTTCTGTTGTTTCTGTTGCTATTGAAGACCACTTTTACTCCATAGTGATCAGATAGGAGGCATGGGATTAGTTCTATCTTCTTATATTTGTTGAGGTCTGTCTTGTGACCAATTATATGGTCGATTTTGGAGAAGGTACCATGAGGTGCTGAGAAAAAGGTATAATCTTTTGTTTTAGGATAGAATGTTCTATATATATCTGTTAAATCTAATTGGTCCAAAGCTTCAATTGGTTTCATTGTGTCCCTGTTTAGTTTCTGTTTTCCTGATCGGTCCATTGAGGAAAGTGCAGTGTTGAAGTCACCCACAATTATTGTGTTAGGTGCAATGTGTGCTTTTAGTTTTAATAAAGTTTCTTTTACGAAAGAGGGTACCCTTGCATTTGGGGCATAGATGTTCAGGATTGACAGTTCTTCTTTTTGTATTTTTCCTTTGACCAGCAAGAAGTGTCCCTCAGGGTCTCTTTTGATGACTTTGGGTTGAAAGTCAATTTTATCTGATATTAAAATGGCTACTCCAGCTTGTTTCCTGAGACCATGGCTTGTAAAATTGTCTTCCAGCCTTTTACTCTAAGGTAGTGTTTGTCTTTGACCCTGAGGTGTGTTTCCTGTAAGCAGCAAAATGTAGGGTCCTGTTTACGTATCCATTCAGTTAGTCTGTGTCTTTTTATTGGGGCATTAAGTCCATTGATGTTAAGAGATATTAAGGAATAGTGATTGTTACTTCCTATCATTTTTGATGTTATTTTTTAAATTTGAATGCTTAACTTCTTTTGGGTTTGATGAAAGGTTACTATCTTGCTTTTTCCAGGGTGAAGTTTCCCTCCTTGTATTGGTGTTGTCCTCCTATTATCCTTTTTAGGGCTGGGTTTGTGGATAGATATTGGGTAAACTTGGTTTTGTCATGAAATATCTTAGTTTCTCCTTCTATGGTGATTGAGAGTTTTGCTGGATATAGTGGTTTTGGTTGGCATTTGTGTTCTCTTAGAGTCTGCATGAGATCTGCCCAGGACCTTCTAGCCTTCATAGTCTCAGGTGAAATGTCTGCTGTGATTCTGATAGGTCTTCCTTTATATGTTACTTGGCCTTTTTCTCTTACTGCCTTTATTATTCTTTCTTTGTTTAGAACATTTGGTGTTTTGATTATTATGTGACGGGAAGTATTTCTGTTCTGGTCCAGTCTGTTTGGAGTTCTGTAGGCTTCTTGTATATTCATGGGCATCTCTCTCTTTAGGTTAGGGAAGTTTTCTTCCATAATTTTATTGAAGATATTTGCTGGCCCTTTAAGTTGTAAATCTTCACTCTCATCTATGCCTATAATCCTTAGGTTTGGTCTTCTCATTGTGTCCTGGATTTCCTGGATATTTTGGGTTACAAGCTTTTTGCATTTTGCATTTTCTTTAACTGTTGAGTCCATGGTTTCTATGGAATCTTCAGCATCTGAGATTCTTTCTTCTATCTCTTGTATTCTGTTGTTGATATTTGCATCTCTGTCCCCTGATTTCTTCCCAAGGCTTTCTATCTCCAAAGTTGTCTCCCTTTGAGTTTTCTTAGTTGTTCCTACTTCTGATTTTAGATCCTGGATGGTTTTGCTTAGCTCCTTCACTTGCTTGTTTGTGCTTTCCTGTAATTCTTTAAGAGATTTTTGTGTTTCCTCTTTCATGACCTCAGCCTGTTGACCAAAGTTCTCCTGTATTTCTTTAAGAGATTTTTGCGTTTCCTCTTTCATGACCTCAGCCTGTTGACCAAAGTTCTCCTGTATTTCTTTAAGTGTTTTTTGCATTTCCTCCTTGTTGGCTTTTGTATTCTCCTGGATTTCTTTCAATGATTTCTGTGTTTCCCTTGCAAGGGCTTCTAACTTTTGATCCATTTTCTCCTGAATTTCTTTAAGTATGTCCTTCATGTGTTCCTGTACCAGCATCATGACCAGTGATTTTAAATCCAAATCTTGTTTTACTGGTGTGATGGGGTATCCAGGACATGTTGGTAGAGGAGAATTGGGTTCAGATGTTGCCATATTGCCTTGATTTCTTTTAGTGACGTTCCTGCGTTTGCCTTTTGCCATCTAGTTCTCACTCGTGTTAGTTTGTCTTGTCAGTGCTGGACTCACCAGTGCAAGCTGCCCCTTCCCAGTTGGCCTCTGGTGCACAGCTTACCTCCTGCACTGCTTGTAGACAGGGTGCTGCTGCCCAGGCTGTTCAGATCCCAAAGCAGGCACCCGAAGGCTCCCGCTGGGGCCTGCTGGATTCACTGGAGCACACTGACTTCTCCCAACTGGCCGCCCGTAAGCCCAGCTAGCCTCTTGCAGGACTTGGAGCTGTGGTGCTGCTGCCCAGGCTGATCTGGATCCGGAAGCGGAGAGAGTAGACCTGAGGGCTTCTGCCTGAGGCCTTGCCCCAGATTGTGTCTGTGGACCAGATGGAGCCCGTGTGCACCCCCAGGGAGTGCCGACGGTGTATGCTGCTGTGACCTCCCCTGTGTTCTGCTCACTCCGTTGGGCAGCCGATCTGCCAACCGGTCTGGCGCACACAAGGTTAGCCTGGCCGCCCAGTCCCTGAGTCCAGGCAAAATCCTGGGAGGCCAAGGTCCGAGCAAAGTTCCCCTAGGGCTATGACTGTTAATTGGGTCAGCCAGGTGACTAGGATGGTGGGCGTGCGTGCCCGCGCTCCCTGAAAGCGCCAGGAGAGTCTGCTGCGCTAACAACCTCCTGGGCGGGATGACTCACAGATGGCCCACCAAGCCGCCCAGTTCTTGGGGTCAGTCCTGTGCCTTTTGGGGCCTAGACCCCTGCTTTGTTAGCCTGTTACAGGTCTGCCCGCCAGAGCTCTCTGTCCTCCTGCAGGCAAAATGGCGGCGCGCGCTGGCCTGGGCAAAAAACCTCCTGGCTGGGTTGGCACCCCAATGGCCCCCCACCAGCCCAGGGCCTGGGTGCAGGCCAACGCCCGTCGGGCTCAGACCACCGAGGTGTTGGCCTCGGATTATGTTTGTGTACCTCAGTCTGTCCGATCCCTGGAGCCCGAACCCAAGATGGATGCACCTCTCCTGACTGGTGGGAGGCCGAGTTCTGAAGTGGCTTCCATGCAGGAAAGGCGCCGCAGGACTGCAGCTGCTTGCCACCCGGCTGGTCAGCGAAGGTCAGTGGTTGTGGGCGCAGGGCCTAACTGGACCCTGTGTCGCCTTGGTTCCACTGCTGATGGCCCTTCAGCTGGACCAGCCACTGCTGCACTGCCGCCACCGCCGCTCTAGTTGAGTATTCTTTAACTGTATCCAAAGTTAATTCAGTTTTGTGCAACGCAAAAACTAGTATACACCACCAGAATGATCAAAGGCTACTTACATGTTATGTTGTGGTTTTCTTTATTTTGATATTATCACTGTGGCTGAGCCAGTTAGATACTTGCTCTCCCTAACCACTTTCAAAAATGTAATTTCTCTGACTCTGTCTTCTGAAGCTTGATGTAAATCTTTTTTGCCTGATTACTATTCTCTTTCAGTAGTTTTGGATCCTCCTTTCTCTAGGGAATTCCTTTCTTCTCATTCAAGACAAAAGAGTATACATGGAGGGACCCATGGCTCCAGCCACATGGATAGCAGAGGATGGCCTGGCCGGACATCAATGAGAGCAGAGGCCCTTCGACCAAGAGTCATTGTCCCAGGGTAGGGGAATGCCAGATCGAGGGAAGCTGGAGAGGGTGGGTTACTGAGCTGGGGGAGGGGGGATGGGATGGGGGTTTTCAGAAGGGAAATGAGGAAAGGGGATAGCAATTGAAATGTAAATAAAGAAAATATCTAATGATATAAAAACAATTAGTAGATTTTTTTGAAATATGGCTTAGCAATTTTAAAACTTCCCACCTTCTCCCTGCCTAAATTTTGAGCAAAATGTGGGTTAGTTGTCTTGAAAGGAGAAAATGGAAAAGGTGCTTTTTATATCCCTTCTCTATTCTTTGCTGTGGCTTCCACTTAATATGGGTCATTTTGTAACAGTTAATTCTCTGTAGAAATCAAAATGAATTTTGAAGAGAAGATGAGTTAGATTAAATGGCAAGTTAGCCAGCCAGCCAAGGATCTTTATTTTCTCATCTCAGCACCTGTAATAGCCTCTCTGAAGCATTGTATTGACTGTCCTAGGGGAGAGGTGGCAGTTGGGTATTTATCTGAAGATTGCCTACTTTTGAAGTGCAAATAAAATAACAATCCCTCAGAGGCGACTTACTTTACTTTTTAAAATCTCTCTCTCTCTGTCTCTCTGTCTCTCTGTCCCCCCCTCTCTCTCTCACACACACACACACAAGCACAGTCAGGTGCACACAATTGCACACACATACACTCCTCCCTGGTTAAAGTTACCATACTTTACTAAATGTTCTCATTTATTACAGAAAGCAGTCTAAATACCTGATCATCTTATTATCTGCTAAGTTTAACTTGAATCAGTGAAACAAGGCAAAGATAAGAAAGTGTTAAACATATGCTCAGTCAGATAGTATAAACTATTATTGTTAGAAGGATATTAAATTTATCTGCAAGCATTTGTTAAATGTTGTCTATGAATCACTCACTGTGGGAATTAAGAGTTTAATAAAACAACTGACAAGCAAAACCCTGGGATAAAAAGACATGATGAAACTTGTACTAGAACAGTGTTACTTTTGTGATGGGCAGATTTGATAGCATGGAGTAGGGTATCTACTAATGGTCTTGAGAACTCAATAGAGCTTTATAAAGAATATTTGAATTTAAATAGGGATAGAGAAGAAAATCCAGAATGCTAAAGGGAAGACTTTACTGAAGATGACAATCTAAAAGGTTAAAATGGCAACTTCAGGGGCAAAATAAAACTTTCTGAGCTAATTAAAAGTAATAGTTGGGACCTTTTGAATAATCAGGTAGACTGACAACCAAAATGTGTCCAAATTTTATATCCAGCAGCACCATTCTTAGAGAATATTTCAAAGACAGAATATGGAAGAAATAAAAACAAAAGATTGTTCTGAGCTATTTAAATCAGGTTTTATAATATTAACATGTGAGAAACTCTGTCAAGGCTGAATAGAAGTCAATAAGCAGATTTAGTTATTGTAAAGTGTTTAAATTGCATATTCATTAGATATAAAAACAATTACCTAATGTAAATCTAAAGCAATGTGCCTTAAAACAGTTATAATTTTGTGAAGCATTAAAACACAAAAGGATTAAAATAAGACATGATTGTATGAATGCCACAGAAGGAAATCAGATCAAGGTATTTTGACTTTTATAAAGTTTTAAATTAATAACACCTTTTTTTCTAAAAGACCATTCTCCACAAGAAAGGGAACCCCAGTCCAGAGAACTCTAAACTTCTGTGCCGGGCCTTGGACTTGTATTGAATTTAATCTTCTCATTGGATATGAAGTTCATGAATTCAAACTGACCTTTCAGAAAAGGTAGATAGGAGCACTCAGAATATAAATTAAGTGGATTTTAATCACAGTATAAAACATGATAGGTTTTGCTGACAGGGAGCTTGGTGTCCTACTAATTTGAATAAGGGTTTATCAAGATGACTTCGTTGGTTTGCTGTACAACACTGTTAAGTGCTTCATTTTATGGGCAGAGATGATGGAAAGAACTCAAGCTATAATTCAGTTATAGCTAGTGCCTTGATATTACTAGCAAGTTTCTCTTTAAAGTTCTAAAAGGAATGATTTTGGTCTGGCCTGTTCTACCACCATAGGCTGATAGGAGAAATTCAGGAGTTACTTGAGACCGCAGTCCATCACGGAGCTTTCAGAGTCTGATCTAGAAACCTAGGACCTTCTGGTGAATTGCACCAACATCATGTGGGATATGCTCATCTTTGGATATTAAGAAACTGAGAAGAGCTTGGAGAGTTTACTTCTAAGAATTACCATCAGGGGCCTCTCCTCCCTTTGATGTCCCAAAAGGCTGTCCTCTACTGCCTATACCTCTGGAGTCATGGGTAACACAGAGGGGGTTGATTGGAGAACAGGGGGAGGGGAGATGGGGGGAACCAGGAAAGGGGAAATCATTTGAAATGTAAATAAAGAATATATCTAATAAAAAATTCCTTATCCAAAAAACAAAAACAAAACAAACAAACAAACAAAACACCAAAAAGAACTACCATCAACACTGACTTTCTGAATCATGTACCACAGAATAAGTTAGACCTTACAAATGTGTCAGCTGATGATAATTATAAACTGAAAAGAGAAGAGGCAGCTCCTGATAGTGATCTCAGGCAAGTAGTAGAAGAGAATTCAGCCTATGAATAAAGGAAACTTCACAGAAAAAAATATTGCATTTTTATAATGTTCCCACGAGTGTTAGATTCAAACTCTGTAGATGCAGGTATAGAACTCAAGTATAATGTGGCAACACTGGAAGACTCAGATAACTCAGATATTTGAGATTAACACCATCATGGCTTTTGAGAGTTGAGGTAAAAATGTAAAAAAAAAAAAAAAAAAAGAAAAAAAAAAGAAAAGAAAAAAGAAAAAGAAAAAGAAAAGGAAAAAGAAAAAGAAAAAGAAAAAGAAAAAGCCAGAGGTCACGGTGAATCCTAAAACTCACAAACATATTTCTTTCAAGCTCTTACCTGGACCCCAAGCTGCTGTAGGCATGGTTATGAAGAGCTGAGGAGAGCAGAGTGTGTGCAAGCATCTGCTGTTGATCATGGACTTTGGGGTTAAGTACCAAGCAATTCAGATCGGTAATAGCTATCATAAACCCAGTAAATAATGTTTAGGGGTGATCGATGATGTCAGATGCAGGGTGGGAGAATTTATGGAGACAAGAAAGGTAAAAATAGAAAACACTATAGATTCTAAATTAAATTCTAGCTAAAATATATTTGGCAAACATAAAAATAAATAGAAAGGTCAATATCAGAGTTTTAACTACAGAACTGATAAAAAATAATTCCAGCAAAAGGGGGGGAAATTGAATGCAAAACTATGGATCGAAATATATGACCTGTAAGACTTAAGTGGACTAATGGGCAAACAGGCATATAATTGAAGCAGAAGTTAAAAAAAGCAAAATAGAAAGCAAACCAATAGTATCTGATGAATAAAAAGTTTCCAATTATCAAAAACTATACAGTTTTTGCAGAAATGTCTGTGAAGTTCGCACAAGACGAACACGGAGAAAGAACCATCTCCATGTCTGGGTGTATTGCCAGGAGCCAAACTTACCTTACTTAATGTTTAGAGTTCATTTTAAAGATAGGCTTAGCTACAGACCTTGGAGAGATTGGGTGGTCAATGGTCACTGTGCCCTCCCAGAAGGCATCTTACAGCTGCTAGAGATTCACCTTGGCAGAATGCCCGAGCTACATGGAAAATCCCACTTGCCTTATTTCTTCCCTGCCTGTATAAGTTCCCTGAGAAAATACAGTTTTGGGGGCCTTGAACAAAGTTGGTCTTGGTCTCCTTCTTTGCGGCATCTCCTGTCTCTATTTTCTCTGCCACTCTCTCCTGGGGTCCCTTGTCGAAAACCCCTGCAGGCCTGGGCAGTGTATTGTACCCCAAGTTCAGAAAATCATTAATTAAAAAAAAAGTCTTAAAGTAACTTGGAGTAGAAGAAAAGACACACTGTGTTTAGAATAAGAATGGCAACCAGGTGATAAGCTTAGAGACAATGGTGGCAGGAAGAAAAGGGAATCCGATTACAAATTGCTGAAGTATTTAAAGTCTAGTCCAGAAAAGGTACACATAAGGAGTGAGGGTGAACTGGATCTCTGAAGGGTCTGAGTTCTAAGTCAGTCCACTAGATGAACTAGTTATCTGTGAGAGGGAACAGAGGGATGGAATGGTAAATATGTGAAGCATGGAAAAAAAAATTTTTTTAAGTTACTTTAAAACGATTGAATATTTCATTGCAAATGTAATGGCATATTACAGACTCTGCAGTAAATTTAATGGAAAAAAATCTATGATTCCAGTAGTGTAAAGAATAGGAGGGAAGTTTGATTTTTATGTTTATTAGTCATCCAGAAAGAGATTATGTTGATTCTATGTGAAATCCTGATATTAGTCACTAGAGCAATAGTGGCTAAACAGAGAAAAATTCAACAGGAAAATGAAAATACTGAAAATAATCTGTCACCAAAAGGAGAAGGGGAAGTGGGAGAGGGAGAGGGAGAGGGAGAGGGAGAAAATGAGAGGAAGAAAGTGAGAGGGAGAAAGGGAGAAAGGGAGAGAGAGAGAGAGAGAGAGAGAGAGAGAGAGAGAGAGAGAGAGAGAGAGAGAGAGAGAGAGACAAGTAACAACAAACAGAACACACTTAAAAAATATGAATGTGAATTTAAAACATGACCAGATCAATAATGGCATTCAAATATAAGTGAACAAAATCTCCGATTAAAATGCAACATTTTCAGAATGAGTTTTAATAGATAGTTGTATAGCTGAGCGGCCTGAGGGGCTATGGATATTCCTTCAAGGGTACACAGATTCTGGCAGATCTGCCACACTCTAGTGGACTGTTCCACACTCAGTAGTATACGAATAACAAAAGTTAGATTCAATACATTATTACATTTTAAAAAGAAGATGCATATTGGGAAGTGTGGAGGTGGCAGTGGACTGTTGAAGCTTTGAGGGGAGGAGTATGGGATGAATATGACCAAAAGACATTGTATAAAATACTCAAAGAATTAATAAAATATTTACTAACTATATTGTATATATTGTATATAACAATGTTTACAGTAAACAAACTTTGGATTAAAATTTCTTGTTGAAACTACTAGTGTGGAAATACTGTCCATGAGAAAGATTGTTGCTGACATACACAAGAAAATGTAGAGAAGTAGATGCAGGAATAGAAGGGACACGTCATCATGATAAAAGACCTTTCTTAACATTGCACACATAATCAGTTAGGGTCATGAAAAATTTGAACAGCACTCTTACACATTTTGCTACTAATTGACACTAAGAAGATCACCAAGAAAAAAAAAAACATTGTGCTAAACAGCTGCAGAACAAATCATTCTTTTGAAGTTCATTGGACAGATTCATAAATAAATAAATAAACGAATGAACAAACAAAAAGAGAATGAAAATAATATCTTTTTTAATAAAAGGGGAAAATAAAACTTTTTTAAGCTTTCCTAAAAATAAATGAAAACTATGAACTAGATTTATAAAACACTATAGTTAAGGATTTAAATACATAGGCAGTCCAAAGATAGATATCAATTTATGAGCTTTCCAGTCAGAGTATTTTTCCCATTTTCTAACTTTTCTTTTAAATCCAAATGCTTCTTTGTGGCTTTTCATTATGCCCCTGTTTACAGACAATTACAAATAAAGATACAAGCATATCTATGCTGCAATAAAAAGTTATTGATATCTAGAGAGCCCAGAGAGTTTAGGTGCTAATTTTTATACCCTTAGCCTAGACTATTGCTTAATTCTTCTACATAAAATCTTAATTGAAACAAAACATGCCAAAACCCAATAAATTACTACAAGATACCTGAAAATTTGGAGCATATTTTAAAATAGTGCTTGGATCAATAAGGAAAGATCAATGAGCCCAGTGAATTATGAACCAGAGTCATCAAATTAAAAGTACAGTAAACAAAATTTATCATGACTGAAAGAAAGCAGGTTACTGCAGACTCTACAAACACAGTTTGACAGTAAATATAGATTTGCGCTAAGTCCAACAGCTTACTCAAGTGGAAAAATCATCTAACCTCTTCACAGGTGATCTCACTCCACAGCTGGGGATCTGCTCTCCTGATCTAAAGATACTGAGGATCCACCACTGAGGTGGGTCTCTCTTATTGCTAGTTCATCCTGACATCTCTCCCAGGATACAGGTTATGGGCTAAAAGTGGGAAACCTAAAATGTAAGACAGACAGCACAGCAGTTGGCTTTCTTCCTGGACTTAATCTTGAGGATCAGCAGGGTTTTCATGCAGCTCTGAGACTAGGACCTGGAGTAATACCCATATTGTCTTTCTTGGCACAGCAGGGGAGGGCAGTAGTGCTCCTGATGCAGATACCATCTGTACTTGAAAGAGTTCATCCCAAGAGACTTCGCAGTCACTGATTACTCTGCTTGGTGGGGTCATCTCTGTGGTATGGCTGTCTGCCACGCCCCACTTAGTTCAAATCTCTGTTTAAATGTCATAAAGGCACACCCTGTCTTCCATTCTAAAATAGCACATTTCTAGCCCATTTCTGGTTCACATCTTCTTGATGGCACTCCAGTATTAATGATTGCACTTAGCAGCACTTCAGCTCCACTCAACTCTACAAGACGTGTTTGGTTTATTTACTCTTTCTCTTATGGAATCATAATGATGGCTGATTTTGTTGTTCATCCAGCTATTGAAAGAATATGCAGCATAGAGCAAACGGTGAATCAATAACAGATTTAATGAGTGGAATATCCTCTGTGTCCTTTTCCATCTGTGGTCATAATAGCAGAGGGTAAATGTGTGAGTGAAGATGCTTATGTCCTTTGAGAATTTATTATACTTAATGCAGATCAATTTTGTAAATTTCACAGCCCCAAAGACTAATTGATTTTTGCATTGCAGAAACTGTTTATAATCCTCTTGGTCTTTTCTAGACTTTACTCTCTTTGCTGCTCTTTGTCATGGGTTTTATCATTCGCTTCATCTACTCTTTCTCTGAGAGAGAAATTCAAAACACTTTAAACTATTCAGAGCAAAGAATCCTGCTATTTATTTTGCTAATTAGAAGATTTTAATGAGTTCAGATGACTAACTTGTACATTTTTAATGTCCCTCTTTCCCAAATACTTCCAGTCACTTCTCTAGAAACAGTGGTCCAGTCCCACTCTCATATATATATATATATATATTATTTTCTATATTCTTTGTTTACAATCCAAAAGCTTTCCCCTTAGCCAGTTCCCCCCTCCCCATATGTCCCATAAGTCCTCTTCTCTCCATCCATTCTCCTATCTTTCCCCCTCCCTTTTCTCTGTCCTGGTACTCCCCTACAATGCTGGATCAAGCCTTTCCAGGATTAGGGCCCTCTTCTTCCTTCTTCATGGGAATCATTTGATATGCTAATAGTATCTTCAGTATTCAGAGCTTCAGGGCTAATTAATATCCACTTATCAATGATTGCATTCCATGTGTATTCTTTTGTGACTGTGTTACCTCGCTTCACAAAATGGATATTTTCCAGTTCCATCCATTTGTTTAAAAAAATTCATGAATTCATTGTTTTTAATTGCTGAGTAGTATTCCATTGTGTAAATATACCACATTTTCTGTATCCATTCCTCCATTGAGGGATATCTGGGTTCTTTCCAGCTTCTGGCTATTATAAATAAGGCTGCTACAAACATAGTGGAGCATGTATCCTTATTGCATGCTGGGGAATCCTCTGGGTATATACCCAGGAGAGGTATAGGAGGGTCCTCTAGAAGTGTCATGTCCAGTTTTTTTAGAAACTGTCAGACTGATTTCCATAGGGGTTGTACCATCTTACAATCCCATCAGCAGTGAAGGAGTGTTCCTCTTTCTCCACATCCTTGCCAACACCTGCTGTCTCCTGAGTTTTTAACTTTAGCCATTCTGACTAGTGTGAGGTGAAATCTCAGGGTTGTTTTGATTTGCATTTCCCTAATGGCTAATGGTGTTGAGCATTTCTTAAGGTGCTTCTCGGCCATCCGAATTTCTTCAGGTGAAAATTCTTTGTTTAGGTCTGTATCCCATTTTTTAATAGGGATATTTGGTTCCCTGGGGTCTAACTTTTTGGGTTCTTTGCATATATTGGATATTAGCCCTCTATCGGATGTAGGGTTGGTGAAGATCTTTTCCCAATTTGTTGGTTGCCGTTTTGTCCTTTTGACAGTGTCCTTTGCCTTAGAAACTTTGTAATTTTATGAGATCCCATATACTCTCCTCTTTCTTATGGCGTTGCATTTTCAGAGAGCTGTAGACTCTACAGTTCAGAGTTAATAAGAAGACAAGTGAAACTTTGAAGAGTAGGTACCATACATTAAAAGCCCTAGTTATAAGTGCAGTGTTTTGTCTAGTATCTGTATGAAAGATGCTTCCTACTCATAGAGTTTGGGTATAAAAACAGCTCAAGGAATATATCAGGTTGAATACATTTTCAGGGCTTTATGTCCAAAACCTAAACAACAGTGGTTTATTGTTGTTTAGTTTGTTTATTGTAACAGTAATACATTGTTATTTTACTTTGCCTTGTAGATGGAAGCATCTCTGTTAACAATGAGCTGTGTGGCCTCTCTCTCAAGTTTGACCTCCAACATTCCTAGCATTTTTATCTTTGTTCACACAGTCTTAAAACACACACTTTTCCATCCCAATTCCAGAAGCTATAAAAGGGGGAATGAAAAGGCCTTCCCATACCCCATCTCCTCAGGAACACAGGGAGTTGAAGATCACTTCAGATCACATTTTATCTCTCAGAACCTGGCCACATCATCAAACCAAGCTACCAGGAAGTCTTACATGCTTCTTGTGGAAGACATGCACACTGCTCAACTTCACACCTGACTCAGCTGCAGGTGTGAAGGGACAGTGGTTAGTGGAATACAGGGTGATGTTCTCAAACTTGAAGAAACCCCACTAAAATCAGGGACTAGACAAGGCTACCCAGTCTCACCCTATCTGCTCAATATAGTACTTGAAGTTCTAGCTAGAGCAATTAGAAAGCAAAAGGAAGTCAAAAGGATACAAATTTGAAAGGAAGAAGTCAAAATATCACTATTTGCAGATGATATGATATTATACCAAAAATATGATATTATACCACCAGAAAATTCCTAAACCTGATAAACAACATCAGCAAAGTGGCTGGGTATAAAATAAACTCAAACAAATCAGTAGCCTTCCTCTACTCAAAGGATAAAGTGGCTGAGAAAGAAATAAGGGAAATGACATCCTTCAAAATAGTCACAAATAATATAAAATACTTGGTGTGACTCTAAACAAGCAAGTGAAAGATCTGTATGACAAGAACTTCAAGTCTCTGAAGAAAGAAATTGAAGAAGATCTCAGAAGATGGAAAGATTTATGATGCTCATGGATAGGCAGGATTAATATAGTAAAAGTAGCCATCTTGTCTAAAGCAATCTACAGATCAATGCAATCTCCATCAAAATTCCAACTCAATTCTTCATAGGGTTAGAAAGAACAATTTGTAAATTCATTTGGAATAACAAAAAAACCCAGGATAGTGAAAATTATTCTCAACAATAAAAGAACTTCTGGAGGAATTACCATCCCTGACCTCAAGCTGTATTACAAACGAATAATGATAAAAGCAGTATGATACTGGTACAGAGACAGGCAGGAAGATCAATGGAATAGAATTGAAGTTCCAGCAATGAACCCATACACCTACAGTCACTTTGACAAAGTTGCTAAAACTATCCAGTGGCAAAAAAAGAGATCATTTTCAACAAATAGTTCTGGTTCAACTGGAGGTCAGCATATAGAAGAATGCAAATCGATCCATTCTTATCTCCTTATCTCAGAGCTCAAATCCAAATGGATCAAGGACCTCCACATAACACCAGATGCACTCAAGTTTATAGAGGAAAAAGTGGGAAAGAATCTTGAACCCATGGGCACAGGGGAAAATTTCCAGAACAAAACACTAATGGCTTATGCTCTAAGATCAAGAATTGACAAATGGGACCTCATAAAACTGCAAAGTTTCTGTAAGACACAGGACAATGTCAATAGGACAAAGCAGCAGCCAACAGATTGGGAAAAGATCTTCACCAATCCTACATCCAATAGAAGGTTAATATCCAATATATACAAAGAACTCAAATAACCCAGTTAAAGATGGGGTACAGAGCTAAACAAAGAATTGTCAACTGAGAAATATCAAATGGCTGAGAATCACCTAAAGAAATGTTCAACATTCTTAGTCATGAGGAAATGCAAATCAAAACAACCCAGGGATTCCACCTCACACCATTCAGAATGACTAAGATCAAAAACTCAGGTGACAGCAGATGCTGGTAAAGATGTGGAGAAAGAGCAACACTCCTCCATTGTTGGTGGGATTGCAAGTTGGTACAACCACTGTGGAACTTAGTCTGGCAGTTCCTCAGAAAATTGGATATCTTATTACCTGAAGATCCAGCTATATCACTTGGGCATATACCCAAAAGACTCTCCAACATATAACAAGCATACATTCTCCACTATGTTCATAGCAGCCTTATTTATACTAGCCAGAAGCTGGAAAGAACCCAGATGTCCTTTAACAGAGTACTGGATACAGAAATTGTGGAATATTTACACAATGGAGTACTACTCAGCTATTAAAACAATGAGTTCATGAAATTCATAGGCAAATGGTTGGAACTAAAAAATATTATCCTGAGTAACATAACCCAATCACAAAAGAACACACATGGTATGTACTTACTGATAAGTGGATATTAGCCCAAAAGCTTGGAATACCCAAGATACAATTCACAGACCACAAGAAACTTAAGAAGGAAGACCAAAGTGTGGGTGCTTGGATCCTTCTTAGAAAGGGGAACAAAATACTCGTGGGAGTAAATACGTAGACTAAGTGTGGAGCAAAGACTGAAGGAAAGGCCATCCAGAGAGTGTCCCACCTGGGGATCCATCCCATATACTTTCACCAAAGCCAGACACTATTGTGGATGCCAACAAGTGCTTGCTGAAAGGAGTCTCCTGAGAGGTTCTGCTAGAACCTGACATATACAGAGGTGTATGCTGGCAGCCAATCATTGGACTGAGCACTGGGTTCCCAAAGGAGGACTTAGAGAAAGGACTGAAGGAGCTGAAGGAGTTTGCAAGCCCATAGGAAAAACAACAATATCAACCAACCAGACCCCTCAGAGCTCCCAGGGACTAAACCATCAACCGAGGAGGAACCTTTGGCTCCAGTTGCATATGTAACAGAGAATGAACTTGTCAGGCATCAGTGGGAGTAGAGACCCCTGGTCCTGTGAAGGCTTGATGCCCCAGTGTAGGGGAATTGAGGGTGGAGAGGCAGGAGTAGGTGGGTGGGTGTGGAAACATTCTCATAGAAGAAGGGGGAGGGAGGATGGGATATGGGGTTACCAGTAAGAAAACTGGGAAAGGGATAACATTTGAAATGTAAATAAAGAAAAATATCCAATAAAAAGAAAAGAAAAAAACAAAAGGCTGTAGATCTGTTTTATATGTGTTCCCCAAATCTTCATTGCCATCCTGGAACTTGAGTCCCAGCAGTAGAGGATCTGATGGTCTCATGGACCAATCTCACAGTCCAGAATTCACATTCTAACATAACTAATTGATCATTAGATAGAGTTACTATGGTCCGATTTGTAATTTTGCAAGTGAAGAAAAAGAAAAAGAAAGAGAGAGAAAGAGAGAGAAAGAGAGAGAGAAAAGAAAGAAAGAAGGAAGGAAGATAACAAAGAAAGAAAGAAAGAAAGAAAGAAAGAAAGAAAGAAAGAAAGAAAGAAAGAAAGAAAGAAAGAAAGAAAGAAAGAAAGAAAGAAAGAAAGAAAGAAAGAACCAAAACTTTGGGCATAGGTTTGTGCCAAAGAAACAATTGGACCCAGTGTAAATGTTTATGTTATGCCCCTTCAACCCTGATGCATTCATAAGATCACTCAAAATGGTAGTGCTAAGCAATGGGACTTTTGGTGAGTTAATTAGGAGATATGAACTCTTTCTAGAAAAGTTCTCAGAGAGAACCACTTCCTGTCAGTCATGAGGCATTAGACTTTTAGGTGGCCACCTTGTGTGTAGAAACTCACTACTCTTCTAGCTTGCTGGTTGGATTTCACAATTCCTGAATTATGATAAATTATTTTCTCTTCTTCAGAATCTATCCAGGTTATTTATTTATTTATTGGTATTTTTGTTTTAGCACTGTGGACAGACTACATTCTCAAAATATGTATATTAGGGTTTCTATTCTTGCACAAAACATCACAACCAAGAAGCAAGTTGGGGAGGAAAGGGTTTATTCAGCTTACACCTTCCACATTGCTGTTCAACACCAAAGGAAGTCAGGACTGGAACTCAAGCAGGTCAGGAAGCAGGAGCTGATACAGAGGCCATGGAGGGATGTTTCTTACTAGCTTGCTTCACATGGCTTGCTCAACTTTCTTTCTTGTAAAACCCAAGACTACCAGTCCAGGTATGGCACCACCCACAAGAGCCCCTCCTCCCTTGATCACTAATTGAGAAAATGCCCCACAACTGGATCTCATGGAGGGACTTCCCCAACTGAAGCTCCTTTCTCTGTGATAACTCCAGGCTTTGTCAAGTTTACACACAAAAACACCCAGTACAATAGATATGTATATATATATACATATATACTTATATACAAACATGTACACGTACATATATACATGTCAGAAAAACAACAATTTAGAAGGAGAAAAGTGACTATTGATTTTCTACAGACCATTTGTGTTGAAGGATCACAAAGGAAGCCACAAAAAAGGGATGAAAGAAACCCAGAAAGGTGATGCTTGAGTCTAAAGAACAAAGAATCCAGATTTCCCCAATAATCAATAGAAGAAACTTGAGCAATTTCACAGAAAGTTCTTATTTTACAGAATTGTAGGACTCAAGAGTATTTAAGGATTGTTTAGGACAGTTCATTTTTGAGAACTTAGGAACAGAAATTCAAAGTAAGAATGTGACTCCCACCCCCAAATCTCATCACTCATTAGAAATGGAATAGGGAATAAACAAAATATGACAGAATAAACCAAGCTCCTTCTTTCACAGCAGAATGATTCCTTTTCAGTTTAATTTACAGTACATTTCAGCCTTCACTTCATTTGCTCATTCAATAAGCTTAAACTTTTGAAAATATGTATATTTATTTGAGTGGAGACAAACACAATTCTGTAATAATCACCCAGGTTGAGAAATAGAATGTTATTAATGACTTCAAGGCCCTCCTCATTTTCCTTACATTTAACAGTTAAATTAGCTTAAATAAAACCATTCAATAAGTATTTTAAGAACCTATGCAAAGATAGCTATTATCTTTATACACATAACACCTTAGATTAATTTAGTCATTTTCTTAAGGTAAACAGTAATGTATAAGTATTATTTTTTCAATATTATGTTAATAGCATTTATCTCTCTCACTGAACATGAAATTCATTTCATAGCAATTGTATGTGTCTCTACTGAACATAGAATGCATTATTTATACTCTGTAGAATATAAATTATTCTTCACAGCTTCCTGGTAAGTCTAACAATACTGCATTAAAGAATCTTTCACATATCTTTGGTTGCAGCTATGTATAGATGCTTGGAATATAGTCCTGAGAACTTTTGATTCACAGTAGATGAATATTTCTTAGCTTTATAGAAATGGTTCAGAGGACAGTGTCACTGACTATGAGTAATACATAAATATATTGAGTGCTTTGTGTCATAACAGTATTTAGTACTGGCATTCCTTACATTTTAGTTTCTGGCTGACATTTATTGAAAAGAAAAAATTGAGAGAACTCCCTTAATATAGAGTTTCTACTAAAATACCTATGAAGAAACTCAGACGTGCTAAAATTTTAGAAGTTACTCCTTTTATATCACAAACAATTCATAGATACTTGTTGCTGTCATCTTTACTTAATCTCGGACTTTATATTCTAGACAGCATAGTAAAGAAAAATATTAAGCAAGTGTGATTCTTAATTTTGACCATCAACTTTGTGGGATTTAAAATCACCATGAATACAGCTCCTCTGAGCATATCCATGTGTGATATCTAGATTAGGTGAATTGTGGTGGGAAGTATGCCCTAAATGTGGCTCTGTCCAAGCGGTAGTGTCCAGTACTGAATAAAGAGGAGAAAGCAAGCAAAACAGCAGCATTCCTCTCTTTCTTCTTTCTGACTGTGGATGAGCTGTGACCAGCAGCCTCCCGCTCCATGTCTCTCTCATGATGGACCATATCTATACAATTGCAAACCAACATAATGTTTTCCTTCCTTGATTTGCTTTGTTAGATAATTCACAGCAGAAATAAGACAAGTAACCAACACAGCCAGATTATTCATTGAAAAATTGAAAAAAAAAAAACACAGAAAAGAAGTAATGATGATCAGTATTATTTGTTATTAAAGTCACAGTAAATGTTGCAAGTAATTTATGCTGCTGACACATACAGTAGCAACTATATGTAGACAATAGTACAAATATAAAAATAGAAATAAGCCCATATATATATATATATATATATATACTAGGATACAGCAAAAACTACAAAATTGAAAGTTGGCTATTGAAATGAATAGCCATAATATTAAACATAAGCTTATAACATATGCTTGAATCCATTATATATTTAAATTTAAACAAATGGAAATATAAACTCCCTAGCTGAAAGCTTGAAATAATTTGAAATAATTTGTTCAAAAGAGCCTTTCTAAGTGTGATGCTTGGTGAAATAAAATATTCATAAATTCTATCATAATAATATGGCAAAATTCACTACATCATTGGTACAAGTTTGTACAACTGACAACCAGAAGCTAATTAGCTTTGTGTACAAGCAAAGAATTAATTTTCCCAACTGGAAGTGAATGTGTAGAAAGTTTTCAGGGTCAAAGATTCT
Organism: Apodemus sylvaticus; assembly: GCF_947179515.1. Classification (NCBI taxonomy): domain Eukaryota; kingdom Metazoa; phylum Chordata; class Mammalia; order Rodentia; family Muridae; genus Apodemus; species Apodemus sylvaticus. Next base: position 104,153,000 of record NC_067477.1, on the reverse strand, counting down.
TAACTTTAAAAAGTGGTTGCATAAGATATAAAAATCAGATGGTGCATTTCAAAGTCAAACTACCTTGAGTCAGCTCAGATTCTATTACTATAAACATAAAACACTGAAGTCTTGCTCTAGCTAACCTGGTCTCGACTAGAAATTTACAATAGAAAATTACTAAAGGCAAAGTTTGCCTGTAGGCTCATATGCCTGAAAAAAAAAACTTAATAAACTGGACATAAATGTAAAGAGGAACCCTTGAGAAACAACCAACCAACCTTAAGTGGCAGGGGGAAGAAGAGAAGGTTTCTATGACATTTAAGATTGCCCTCCTCATTATTCAGTCAATGATGAAATGGATGAAAGGGTCTACATTAGGCTTATAAAAACTGTCCTCTGGAATCAGACAATGTGCTCACCCGCCATTGTAGGCTGTCACCCAGCTTGGCAAAGAAAATACTCTATCTTGCTTTGCTATTGGCATTTGAGTTAATAAGAGAGCATCCATCTTTCTCATAATTGAGACTAGTAAAATTTAGAAATAACAAAAAAAAAGCAGAGGTACAAAGGTACAAGATTTTTAGATACCAGGTTACTGTATCGGCATTAATAAACATTATAAAATAAATCAAGATATATCAATTTATAATAAGTTCAACAAATCTACATATACATGAATCAACCTATTAAACTACAAGCTTCACTCAGAGAAAACCATACAATTTTAGCATATTAAACAAAGCATTAACACTTTAAATAATAGTTAGTTTCTCCCTCCCCCCTGTCCCCCAGAGTGGCAGGGAAAATAAACCATTGTCAGTCAAATGGATAACAATCTAAGTGGGCAAATTAGATGTGAGAAATACAGATTGTTAGCAAACATTTAAATGTGTGCTTAAACTCAATAGTGATTATAAAAATGCAAAGCATATTCAAGCATGAGGAGTTGGGGGTGGGAAATCTGGATACAGGGACTCACATGTGTGACTGCTGGGAATACAGCCTAGAAGGAAGTCAGGTAGGACTGGGCAACTTAGACACATGTATGTTCTGCGATCCAATGTCTTGTCTTCCAGGTCATTTTGGTTTAGTTTCTCCTGCTATTAAGAATGTCTAATACCGCTCCGCCACCATTGCCCCGTTCCATTGGAAGTGGTAGACCTGTGCCACATCTGTCACAAGGAAGATCCCACTTCCTGATACTCGCCAGAGATCTGGCAGGAGCAGATTATCTGGTAAGAATCACCCTGTACTCCCAGAGGCCCGGAGCCACTCTGGGACTCATTACCCAGCAAACCTCCAGAACACCACTCCTCTTGCTTCCCTGATATCCCTCCTTCCTCCCCCTCTGCTACTGCCCCATTCTGTCAGATGTGGCCGACCTGTGCCACATCTGTCATGAGGAAGATCCCACTTCCTTATACTTGCTAGAGAACTGGCAGGAGCAGATTATCTGGGAGGAACCTACTTCTTAATACTCTCTAGAGAATAGGCAGGAGCAGGTCATTTGAGAACTGACCCCAGTAGGGCACTTGCACTAGTAAAAGTGGGGCATTCGAGAACCAGCATCAGCAAAGCATTCGAGAACTGGCAGCAGCAGAACATTTGAGAAATAGTGGCCAGAAGGGCATTCGACCCTTGCCAAGTCTGCCACAGGAGAGACCCCATCACCTGATACTTCCTGGAGAACAAGTTGTTTGCAGGGCATTGGAGAGAAAGGGAATCCCAGAAGTGCAGAAACACAGGCCTGAAGGACAGAGAAGACAGAGACAATAAGACCAACTAACACCAGAGATAACGAGATGACCAAAGGCAAACGCAAGACTATTACCAACAGAAACCAAGGCAACATGGCACCATGAGAACCCAGTTCTCCCACAGCAGCAAATCCTGCATACTCCATCATATCAGAAAAGCAAGAGCTAGATTTAAAATCACATCTCTTATTGCTGATGGAGAACTTCAAGAAGGACATAAATAACTCCCTTAAAGAAATACAGGAGAACATGGGTCAATAGGTAGAAACACACACACAAAAAAATCCCTTAAAGAAAGACAGAGAATATGAATCAAAAGGTAGAAGCCCTTAAAGAGGAAACACAAAAATCTCTTAAAGAAATATGGGAGAACATGGGTCAACAGGTAGAAGCCCTTAAAGAGGCAATACAAAAGTCCCATAGGGAATTATGGGAGAACATGGGTCAACATGCAGAAGTCCTTAAGGAGGAATTCCAAAAATCCCGGAAAGAAACACAGGACAACATGGGTCAATAGGTAGAAGCCCTTAAAGAGGAATCACAAAAATTCCTTAAAGAATTTCAGGAAAAAACAAACAAACAAGTGAAGGAACTGGAAAAAACTTTCCAGGATCTGATACTGGAAATAGAATCAATGAAGAAATCGCAAAGTGAGACATCTCTGAAGACAGAAAACCTTGGAAAGAATTCAGGAGTTGCAAGCATCAACAACAGAATACAAGAGATAGAAGAAAGAATCTCAGATGCTGAAGATTCTATAGAAAACATTGACTCAACAGTCAAAGAAAATGCAAAATGCAAAAAGCTTGTAACCCAAAATATCCAGGAACTCCAGGACACAATGAGAAGACCAAACCTAAGGATTATAGGTATAGAAGAACGTGAGGATTTACATCTTAAAGGCCCAGTAAATATCTTCAACAAAACTATAGATGAAAAGTTCCCTTACCTAAAGAAAGAGATGCCCACGAACATACAAAAAGCCTACAGAACTCCAAACAGATTGGACCAGAGCAGAAATACCTCCCGTCACACAATAATCAAAACACCAAATGCACTAAACAAAGAAAGAATATTAAAAGCAGTGATAGAAAAAGGTCAAGTAACATATAAAGGCAGACCTATCAGAATTACAACAGACTTTTCACCAGAGACTATGAAAGCCAGAAGAGCCTGGGCAGTTGTCATACAGACCCTAAGAGAACATAAATGTCAGCCCAGACTATTATACCCAACAACACTTTCAATTACCATAGATGGAGAAAACAAGACATTTCATGACAAAAGCAAATTTACACAATATCTTTCCACAAATCCAGCTCTGCAAAGGATAATGGGTGGAAAATACCAACACAAGGCAGCAAACCACACTGCAGAAAAATCAACAAGGTAATCTTTCAACAAACGCAATAGAAGATAGAAACCAACATTTTGCTGCATACAAGAAACCCACCTCAGTGACAAAGACAGTCACTATTTAAGAGTCAAAGGTTGGAAACCAATTTTCCAAGCAAATGGTCCCAAGAAACAAGCTGGAGTGGCCATTTTTATATCAAATAAAATTGACTTTCAATCAAAAGTTGTCAAAAAAGATAAGGAGGGACACTTCATACTGGTCAAAGGAAAAGTCTACTAAGATGAACTCTCAATTCTGAACATCTATGCTCCGAATGCAAGAGCACTCACATTCATAAAAGAAACTAATAAAGCTCAAAGCACACATTGCACCCCACACAATAATAGTGCGAGACTTCAACACTCCACTCTCAAAAATGTACAAATCATGGAATCAGAAGCTAAACAGAGATACAGTGAAACTAACTGAAGTTATGGACCAAATGGATCTAGCAGATATTTATAGAACATTCTACCCTAAAGCAAAAGAATATACCTTCTTCTCAGCATCTCAGAGTACCTTCTCCAAAATTGACCATATAATTGGTCACAAAATGGGCTTCAACAGATACAGAAATATTGAAAGTATTCCATGTATCTTATCAGATCACTACGGCCTAAGACTGGTCTTAAGCTCAAACAAAAGCAATGGAAAACACACATACACATGGATCTTGAACAATGTTCTTCTCAACGACAGCTTGGCCAAGGAAGAAATAAAAAAAGAAATTAAAGACTTTTTAGAATTTAATGAAAATGAAGACACATTATACCAAAATTTATGGGACACCATGAAAGCAGTGCTAAGAGGAAAACTCATAGCTCTGAGTGCCTCCAAAAGGAGAATGGAGAGAGCTTACATTAACAGCTTGACAGTGCACTTGAAAGCTCTAGAACAAAGGGAAGCAAATATCCCCAAGAGGAGTAGATGGCAGGACATAATCAAACTTAGGGCTGAACTCAACCAAACAGAAACAAAAAGAACTATACAAAGAATCAACAAAACAAGGAGCTGGTTCTTAGAAAAAAACCAACAAGATAGATAAGCCCTTACACAGACTAACCAGAGAGCACAGAGACAGTATCCAAATTAATAAAATCAGAAATGAAAAGGGAGACATAACAACAGAAACTGTGGAAATTCAAAAAATCATCAGATCTTACTACAAGAGGTTATACTCAAAGGTTTGAAAACCTGGATGAAATGGACAACTTTCTAGATACATACCAGGTGCCAAGCCTAAAGCAGAATCAGAGAAACCATCTAAATCGTCCCATAAGCCCTGAGGAAATAGAAGCAGTCGTTAATAGTCTCCCATCAAAAAAAAACAAAAAAAAAACAAAAAAAACACAAAAAACAAAAAAACAAAACAAAACAAAAAAACAAAAAAACAACCCAGGACTAGATGGTTTTAGCGGGGAATTCTATCAGATCTTCAAAGAAGAGTTAATACCAATACTCTTCAAACTTTTCCATGAAATAGAAACTCAAAGAACACTACCCAACTCATTCTATGAAGCCACAATAATGCTTATAGCTAAACCAAACAAAGGCCAAACAAGGAAGGAGAACTTAAGACCAGTCTCCCTCATGAACATTGATGCAAAAATACTGGACAAAATCCTGGCCAACCGAATCCAAGAATACAGCAAAACGATAATTCACCACGATCAGGTAGGCTTCATCCCAGGGATGCAGGTATGGTTCAATATATGGAAATCTGTCAATGTAATCCACTACATAAACAAACTAAAGGAAAAAAAAACCACAGGGTCATTTCATTAGATGCTGAAAAGACTTTTGACAAAATCCAGCATCCCTTCATGATAAAAGTCTTGGAGAGATCGGGACTCCAAGGCCCATACCTAAACATAGTGAAAGCAATATACTGCAAACCGTTAGCCAATATTAAGTTAAACAGAGAGAATCTTGAAGCAATCACACTAAAATCGGGGACCAGACAAGTCTTCCCACTCTTTCCCTATCTATTCAATATAGTACTTGAAGTCCTAGCCAGAGCAATCAGGCAGCAAAAGGAGGTCAAAGGTATGTAAATTGGAAAGGAAGAAATCAAAATATCACTATTTGCAGATGATATGATAGTATACTTAAGCGACCCCAAGACTTCCACCAGAGAACTTCTAAAGTTGATAAACAACTTCAACAAAGTGGTTGGATATAAAATTAACTCAAGCAAATCAGTAGCCTTCCTCTACTCAAAGGATAAACAAGATGAGAAAGAAATTAGGGGAATGACACCCTTCACAATAGCCCCAAATAATATGTCATACCTAGGTGTGACCCTAATGAAGCAAGCGAAAGACTATATGTCAAGAACTTTAGTCTCTGAAGAAAGAAATAGAAGAAAGTCTCAGAAGGTAGAAAGATCTCCCATGTTCATGGATTGGCAGGATCAATATACTAAAAATGGCTATCTTGCCAAAAGTAATCTATAGATTCAATGCAATCCCCATCAAAAGCCCAAATCAATTCTTCATAGATCTAGAAAAGGCAATTCTCAAATTCATCTGGAATAACAAAAAACTCAGGATAGCAAAAACTATTCTCCACAACAAATGATTTTCTGGGGGAATCACCATCCCTGACTTCAAGCTCTACTACAGAGCAATCTTTATAAAAACTGTTTGGTATTGGTATGCAGACAGACAGGAAGATTATTAGAATAGAATTGAAGACCCAGAAAAGAACCCACACACTTACGGTCACTTGATATTTGACAAAGGATCTAAAAGCATCCAGTGGAAAAAGGATAGCATTTTTAACAAATGGTGCTGGATCAACCAGAGATCTGCATGCAGAAAAATGTAAATCGACCCATTCTTATCTCCTTGTACAAAGCTCAAGTTCAAGTGGATCAAGGATCTACACATAAAACCAGACACACTGAAGCTTATAGAGGAGAAAGTGGGGACAAATCTTGAATACATGGGCACAGCAGAAAAGTTCCTGAACAGAACACCAATGGCTTATATGTGGGGGCAGGGTGAGGGAGGAGGGGTTGGGGGTCTTTAGGGAGGGGGGAAATTGGGAAAGGTTTTACCATGGCAAAGTAAATGGAGATGATATTCAATAAAAAAAAAGAATGTCTAATACCAAATAACATACTGAAACCAGAATTAATTGTGGCTTATGCTTTTCAAGGCTAGGAAGTCCGAGATTGAATGGCCACTTTTGATGAGAGTTTTATTTTATTTTTTAAACTCATGTCAGAGACTATGAAAGGGGGATGCACAGACAGAAGACACAAGGTGGAGGCTTCCCTTTACAACCCAAGGAAGTTAATCCAGCCTCTCAAAATGAGAGGCAACCTGTTACTATTTAGGGATCCTGATCATCTATCTAACTTCTAGTCCCTCAAAGTCCACAAAAGAAGCGTTAGTCCATTGTGAGATAGGGCTCTATTACCCAGGCACTTCCCCCTAAGTCCAGCACTAGCAACTAAGGAAATAAGTTTCCCAAACAGGAATTTGGAGAGATCCAAACAAAGGAGCCATTTCTATATAGCTTCCTATGTTCTGGAGTAGGAGGGAAATAGGTCCAGGGAAGTTTATCCCAGCACTGAGTGTTTCACAGCACAACTGGATACAGTCTATGAAAACGCATTCAATAAAGAATAGGGAATGGTTGCATGTTATATGCACAGAATTGAGCATATAGCCTTTAGTTGTCTTAAAACTTGATAAAATAGTTTGGATGTCTCTGAAAAACTTAGTGTTAGGGAAAAAGGATGGAGAAACAATATGTAGTGTATAGCATGGCATTATTTGTGTGCATCTATAATATCTGCAGAAAACATTTATTGGCTGATTTAACACAAAGAATGCATAGCAAGAACATCAAACTGGAATCCTCTGGTGAGAAGAAGAATGGTAGAAATGAGGATACACACACACACACACACACACATACACACATGTATATATGATATACACACATATATATCACACATATATATATACACAGAATATATATACTAATGCAATATATTATATACACATATATATGTATATTAGTATACTTATATATATCTGTAGTTATATCTACTTATATCTATCACCTATTTATTTAGGTCTTTTATATCTCTTTATATAGTAAATTTATATACAGAAATATATTCTGATGAGGTAACTAAAAGTCAAGAAAAAATATTTACCCAGCTATTTACTGCAGCATTTTTCAACACTAAGCTTTGTAAACTATGCAAATATTTGATAATGAACACAACGATTGAATGAACCATGGGATATCCATTAGTACAATCATTTGCAATCACTAAATTCATGTTTACATGGACTTTGTATTGACATTAGTATAGCTGGCAGTATATTAAGTGAAATTTATAATATTAAATTGTATTTATAAATGCAGTAGAAAATAAGGCATGCTTTGAAATATTATTAAAGAAAGATCTACATTATAAATAGTGATTTTAATAGGCAGCAATACTATATACAAGTTTTTTCTTTTTTGAAATTTCGTATTTAATACTCATTCATAATGAAAGAGTATTTACTTCAAAACAGTAAGACAAATTATACCAAGAAAAAAGAATTGTTCCTAGTACAAATACAAATATGTTATGAAATATAGACATTTATGATCTGTCAGTAATTTTCTTAAACATAACAAAATAGACCAAGTTACAAAGCCACTGAGCTCCCAGTCTGGTAGACCCCCAATGCATGCTGATTTCTTCAATAGCAGGATGTTAAGTGGATGCTTCAACTAAGTCAATTTCATAGAAAAGAAATGAAGTTCTATAGTGCAAAGTAGGGAATCCACTGTGGCAGGATGGAGGACTTGTTTAGACATCTCACAAATCAATGCTGTAGTTTGTTTGGACTGCTATAAAAAGCACCATAAACTGGATGGTTTATAAACAGCACACATTTATGTATCACATTTCTGGAAGCTGGTAAAGTCACAATCAAGGTACCAGCAGATATTGTGTCTGGCAAATGTCTGCCTCTTGGTTCATAAAAACCTCTCTTACTTTGTCTTCTCATCATAGAAAAGGTGTGGCTCTTAAGAGTAAGTACCCAAGAGAGGAAGAGTCAGCTATAAAAATCTGCCACATACAGGAAGCTTCCTGTATTGAGATGTGTTACTCACACTCCACATTTCTAGACTGCTTTCCTAGCTTTCTCCCAGCATCCCCCCTACTGTGGCATCCTAACACCCGCTACATATGTGCTCATACACTGAAGTTCTTGGGAGTCACCATTATTAACATGGAATAACACACAGAATGCATTTTATATACAAAACACTATAGATCAACTATTTTACAGACCAGTGGTTGTCAACCTTCTTAATGCTGTGACCATTTAATACAGTTCTTCATGTTGTGGTGACCCCTACTCATAAAATTCTTTTTGTTGCTACTTTTTAACTGTAATTTTACTACCGTTATGAATCATAATGTAAATCTCTGTGTTTTTAATGTATCTTAGCTGACTCCTGAGAAAGGGTCATTCAACCCTTAAAGGGTCAGAACCCACAAGTTGAGAACCACGGTTACATACACTCAATGCAGGCTCATGAAGTCCCTTTAAAACTAAGGGAATGGATGCTCCGAACAGTGGTTCATCTGTTGCCATACCCCAAAAGCAATGAATTAGATTTGTAGCCTAGGATTCCAAAAATCCTTTGTTCAGTCTACCCTACCACTTTTTCCTCTGTCAATGATTTAATGACTTGGTTTTATTTGTCGGGATCTTTTTGTTCTCTAGTCAGTCTGTGGTTCATAAGCAATAGCTAATCTCAGTCAGAAATGGAAATACCATATGTTGAGTCATCAGATGTTCTTTTATGAGACTGGTCATAGATAAACATTGATTCACTGCAGCCTCTCACAGGACTGCTCTCTTAGTTACATTAGACAGGCCACTGTGCACAAGAAGGGGTCCTTCAGGGAGCTTCAAGTCAAGACTGACTGTTAGGATAGGAACATTTTTAATTTTGAAAATTGAATATGTGCCATGAATTTTTGTCATATCCATACCCACTTCTATAGTCCAGCTGCTTCCACCTGATATTTCTCCCATCTCCCTCCCAATATCTTGTATTTTCAAAAATAACTCACTATGTTTAATTAGTGCTACCTTTATGCACATATATGTAGGGCCATCCAGGCATGAGTAACCTACCAATGGCTGTTGCTGTCGACAAAGAAAATTGACTCTCTCTTCCCTCAGCATCTATCAGCTGCCTTTACCTCCTCAAGTATATGGGTGAGGCACCAGGAATCCTTCCTCTATCTATGCTGTAAATTTTAATTTTCTTATCTTGTGGATGTCTTGCATGGGTCACTGGAACTGACGTTAGTCCATGCGTATAGCACCCGTGTCCCGTCCAGAGGCCAGCATTTCATAGCAGTCCTTCTCGTTCTGAGGCTCTTATATTCATTCTAACCTCTCTTCCTTCATATTCCCTGAGTCTTGGAAGGAGGTGTTGATAGAGATGACCATTCTCAGCTATCTAGTCTCTGCATTTGGAAGGGCAGTCAACCACCACTCAGGTTTGCTTCTGTAACTAAGATTGAGAGCAGCACAAATCAAAGAACATAGACATAAATATTTGAAACTGAGATTAACCACCTGGCCATTCAGTTACCAAACATCATATGCTCATATGCTCACTCGGCGCTTCCTTAGTTCCCCACAGGGAGACAGAGTTACTGGCAATGGCTCACAGTGTTGGGTAATTTTGACACCTTCTTGACCAATAATTCATAGGGAGATAACCTATACTTGTGCTTCTGTTTAATAACTCATGTCTTCTGGGAACAGCATGGCTCACCCCTGCAGATGCTTAAATTCCTTTTAATTTTTGAATTATGCCTTAGTTGCTTAAGAACTAGTGAAGTTTCCTTTTCCTCAGGATTGCTTTGGCACTTTTTGATCTTTTGTGCCACTAAATAATGAGTGTTTGGATCATTTCTTCCCATGTCTGAGAAGAATGGCCTTGGAATTCTTATTGAACTTTTGTTGACTCTGTAAGTTATTTTTGGTAGGATGAGCATTTTCACAATATTGGGTTTCCCAATGCACAGCCATAGGGAGAGGTCCATTTTCTGGTGTCTTTAACTTCTCTCATCAGTATTTTAAAGCTTTCATGGTAGTAGCAATCTTTTATTTCATTGGTTAAGTTTATTTTCATGTATTTTATAGTTGTTTATGGCTATTTTAAGGAGTTGTTCCCTTGATCTCTCTTTCAGTGTGGATTTCATTAGCATGTAGGAAAGCTACTGATTTTGTGTGTTAATATTTTATCCTACTACTTTGTGTACAGTTATTGCTGGATATCAAAATTTTAACTGAAACTACATACTACACACTATAATCTTTTAAATACTTTTAATAAGAATTTATAAGCATAATATGCAGATATATTTTTTCTTTTTCCAATTTTAAAAAGTTTTTAAAATAAATGTACTGTGTGTGGATCGGGGTGTGCATTCCGTCATACCTTGCAGAAATCAGTGGACAATTCTCTGGGTGATTTTTCTTCTTCTGATGAAGAATCTGATGCTAAATCTCCAATGGTCAAGTTAGACAACAAGCCCCTTTATACACTGAGTCATCTCATTGGCCCTGTTCTACTGATTTTTGAAGGACTTTTTGCCAAGACATGATAAACAACTTAATATTTGAACAGTACATAAGAAACCTGCTGACTTAGACCTTGGTCCCACTGTGACAGACACAGATGCCTTGAATATTGTCCAATAGATACTTCTCTGATTCTGAAGTTCAGGATGAAACATAAAACAACCTCAAGATAGAAGCTAGAGTCCATTTTAACTTTGATAAGTATTTGTACTTGGACATTTTACTCTCAGAGACTGACAGCCCAATCTAGGGGATTCATGTATCTATTACCTAGTCCATCCAGTTTTTGCCTGGATTAAAAGCCCCTTGTGACTATTTATTTTATGTGCATTATATTTATTTATCATTTCTTTAGTGTGCATTATTTTAATTATTAAAAAACTTATTGTTGTTAACTAGTTGTTTACCTGAAATTTTGTATAAAAGGTCTCATATGCTAGCTGAAAATATTAACTACGGATTTTTTTGGCCAGCTAAAAAGGAGCTATTAATCAGGCTATGAAGATATATAAAACAAAGGACAGTGGCTTCAGATTAGAATAGCAGCATTAAAGTGATGTCTGGCTGGCTGCAGGATGTGTGACAATTGGTGTGTGGGGTATGGATAGTTATGCATGCACACGTTTCTGTGTGGGGAAGCCAGAGACCAACCTCTCAGGCTGTTCATCAGGAGCTGTCCACCTGGTATGTTGAGATGTAGTCTCCCACTAAGTTTTGAGCTACATTGGGTGTCAGCAAGGGACAGCTTGTCTCCATCTTCCCAGTGTTTTTATCATAAACATATATCACAGACCTGTCCTTCTATGTGCTTGGGCTCAAATTCAGCTTCTTAAACTTGGAGCATTTTACAGGCTTAAGCATTTTACAGGCTGAGCCATCCCTTTATCTCCATGATGTGATCCTGAGATTGGTGCTTACCCTCTACCAAGCCTCAATGGTCCCATTTGTTCAAGGATGACAGTAAGACCCAGATGATATAAGGTTCACCGGGGCAATGACAACTAAGGACCTGGGTTTTGTATCTGTAAGTTTATGTCCATATGAACTTCCTGGTGCTGGGGACTTGTCTTCTCAATTTAGTTCATGATTATAAACAAATACATTCGAGACACCTTTGTAGATGATGAGAGAATTTTCAAAGGCAACAAAATCATTCTGGCCCTGTAAGTTTGGAGGCTTAAAATATTATGTTAAAATTTGTTGCTTAAAGTTACTCTGATAGATGGGTTCTTCCCCTAAGTAGCCCATATTAAATTCCAAATGTAATCCTACAGTAAAAATAGGGCTCCAACATCAGCAGTCCTCCTTGGGGGCTCTTGTCAATTTGACAGATTTGACAGGCAGACAAATTTAATTTATTAAAATATTCTGTCTAGCATTTTTAAAAGACAAGGGGTTTTTACACTGCAAATGGATTGTTTTCACAGGCTTATTAAAATAAATGCATAAAGTCAGCTGCTTTACATTGGAATTCATTAACATAAGATTTGACACAGAAGTAACTTGGTCCAGTACCTAGCACATTTTATGACAAAGTTTTCCATCTTTGCACAAATTGTAGAATCTTTCTTTGCTAAAAATAGATGGGAATTCTATAGAAGAAGGCACATTTTATTTTTTTGCTTGTACAGTGTTCTAGATTTCATGGAGATATTTACTCTAATCAGTAGAGATATTTAGAAAGTCAAAGCTTCATGCCAAAAGCAACTTTCAAAATATGAGACAACTTAGTTTCTTTGGATAACAGACTTAGGTTTCATTTATCTCAAACACATTCTTTTAAATTATTGGACAAATAAAAATATCATAGATTTATTCTTTCTTTAAATAGAGGCCATTTTAAATTAAGTGTAACAGTCTTTAATGTGATTGTATAAACTGGATGCCAATATCACTTCTCACAGTAGCTAGATCTGGCTTAGCAACCATCTCACCTTAAGAAATGATTCTACTTTGGTTAAGGAATTTTGATGCTAAATGACTTTTTGTGACCAGTTCACATTGCCTGACACATCCTATGGCTGTGTCCTCCTGTCTCTCCTTGAATGAGATTATCCCTTGGCAGTTCATAACTGCTTTGGGCTTAGCAAACTCCATGAAACCCCAATATTTGCACATCTTTCTATTATGGAACTTATCGCAACCCAGCGAACTAAGTCTTAATAGACCAATCTACCTATCAATCAAAGATCCTGTCTACAGTGCATGGTAAACTGATTGGTAAATTATGTGCTTGATAGCATGCTAATTGTGATAGTTCAACAGCAAAAGGGCTTTGCCTTTGCAGGTATAAATCTTCCTCTAAGCTATTTTAGGATCAAGTTTATCCTACAAATAGACTTTTACCTAGAAATGACAGATGATAGACTATTATATTTAAATAAAAACAAAATATTTCGATTCCCCAAGACTCTTAAAAAGAAATATCCATCAGAAAGGTGTGATTATTTTAGAAATGTCATTCAAATCTTCCATGCCAGTCAATGCCTTTAATATATGCTTTTTCCTTAGATGCTATAGAATTAAAAATTAATAGTACCTTAATAATTATCTATATTCTATACTGTAGTGGATTAAGGCTAATAATGTTCCTGCCTCCTTGGCCAGATCTCATTCTAATTAATACATTAACCTTAAAGAATTCAGTTAGTGCTATTCATATGCATATTGGTATTGGGCAATCTTTGAAGGCATGAGGAATCTACCAGTCTCCACACTGCTAAAGAAAAGTGAGTGTCTTCCCCACCCCATCAACTATTGCCAATAGTAGCCTCATTTAGGAGACACACCACACCACATTAAAGTAAGCTGGACTTTTTAATCCATTTGATCATGCACAGATCTCCTGTGGGTAACCACAGGTGCTGTGAGTTCCTATGTGCAACAGAAATGTCATATGCAAGACACAACCTTGCCCTGCATTTGAATTCCACTACTCTGAATTCCAGCTCTTGCATTTTTCTGGCTTTCCCCAATGTTCCCTGAGCCTTGAAGAGGGAAGAATTGATATAACTGTCACACTGATGGCTTGGCACAAACTTTTTGTTTACTTTTATCACTTTGAGTAGTAAAGTGTCTCTGTATTAACCACAGCCTATTGCTTAGAAGGATCAAAAATGGCTGAGAATAGAAACAGATATTTATTGGTTGCCGATTTGTCCTCTTGATGGTGTCTTTTGCCTTACAGAAACTTTGTAATTTTATGAGGTCCCATTTGTCAATTCTTGCTCTTAGAGCATACGCTATTGGTGTTCTGTTCAGAAACTTTCTCCCTGTACCGATGTCCTCAAGGGTCTTCCCCAGTTTCTTTTCTATTAGCTTCAGAGTGTCTGGCTTTATGTGGAGGTCCTTGATCCATTTGGATTTGAGCTTAGTACAAGGAGACAAGGATGGATCAATTCGCATTCTTCTGCATGCTGACCTCCAGTTGAACCAGCACCATTTGTTGAAAAGGCTATCTTTTTTCCATTGGATGTTTTCAGCCTCTTTGTCGAGGATCAAGTGGCCATAGGTGTGTGGGTTCATTTCTGGATCTTCAATCCTGTTCCATTGATCCTCCTGCCTGTCACTGTACCAATACCATGCAGTTTTTAACACTATTGCTCTGTAGTATTGCTTGAGGTCAGGGATACTGATTCCCCCAGATTTTCTTTTGTTGCTGAGAATAGTTTTAGCTATCCTGGGTTTTTTGTTGTTCCAGATGAATTTGATAATTGCTCTTTCTAACTCTGTGAAGAATTGAGTTGGGATTTTGATGGGTATTGCATTGCATCTGTAGATTGCTTTTGGCAAAATGGCCATTTTAACTATATTGATTCTACCGGTCCATGAGCATGGGAGGTTTTCCCATTTTTTGAGGTCTTCTTCCATTTCCTTCTTCAGAGTCTTGAAGTTCTTGTCATACAGATCTTTCACATGTTTGGTAAGAGTCACCCCAAGATACTTTATACTGTTTGTGGCTATTGTGAAGGGGGTCATTTCCCTAATTTTTTTCTCAGCCTGCTTATCCTTTGAGTATAGGAAGGCCACTGATTTGCTTGAGTTGATTTTACAACCTGCCACTTTGCTGAAGTTGTTTATCAGCTGTAGGAGCTCTATAGTGGAGTTTTTTGGGTCACTTAGGTAGACAATCATGTCGTCTGCAAATAATGATAGTTTGACTTCTTCCTTTCCAATTTGTATCCCTTTGACCTCCTTATGTTGTCGAATTGCCCGAGCTAGTACCTCAAGTACAATATTGAAAAGATAGGGAGAAAGGGGGTAGTCTTGTCTGGTCCCTGATTTCAGTGGGAGGGCTAATATCCAATATATATAAAGAACTCAAAAAGTTAGACTCCAGAAAACCGAACAACCCTATTAAAAAATGGGGTACAGAGTTAAACAAGGAATTCTCACCTGAAGAAATTCGGATGGCGGAGAAGCATCTTAAAAAATGCTCAACTTCATTAATCATTAGGGAAATGCAAATCAAAACAACCCTAAGATTTCATCTTACACCAGTCAGAATGGCTAAGATTAAAAATTCAGGAGACATCAGGTGTTGGAGAGGGTGTGGAGAAAGAGGAACACTCCTCCACTGCTGGTGGGGTTGCAAATTGGTACAACCACTCTGGAAAGCAGTCTGGCGGTTCCCCTGAAAACTGGGCACCTCACTTCCAGAAGATCCTGCTATACCACTCCTGGGCATATACCCATAGGATTCCCCACCATGTAATAAGGATACATGCTCTATTATGTTCATAGCAGCCCTATTTATAATTGCCAGATGCTGGAAAGAACCCAGGTATCCCTCAACAGAAGAGTGGATGCAAAAAATGTGGTATATCTACACAATGGAGTACTATTCAGCCATTAGAAACAATGAATTCATGAAATTCTTAGGCAAATGGATGGAGCTAGAGAACATCATACTAAGTGAGGTAACCCAGACTCAAAAGGTGAATCATGGTATGCACTCACTAATAAGTGGTTATTAACCTAGAAAACTGGAATACCCAAAACATAATCCACACATCAAATGAGGTACAAGAAGAAAGGAGGAGTGGCCCCTGGTTCTGGATAGACTCAGTGAAACAGTATTCGGCAAAACCAGAACGGGGAAGTGGGAAGGGGTGGGTGGGAGGACAGGGGAAGAGAAGGGGACTTACGGGACTTTCGGGGAGTGGGGGGCTAGAAAAGGGGAAATCATTTGAAATGTAAATAAATTATATCGAATTAAAAAAAAAAGAAAGTTAGCAACTATAATAATAATAAAAAAGAAACAGATATTTAGAAGGGAATTTGACAATGCCGTGTTGTACTTTAGATAAACAACACAAGTTTCTTCCCTAGGGCCTCTGATGTTCCTAGCCATGGGTTTTGGGCATATTTATATTTATAGTACCAGGAATGAATTCCCTCGTGCGGATCAGGATAGTCTGTTGCTATTGCTTTAACTTTTGCCCACAATAACTAGATGGTGAGACCCTGTTGTTAAAGATACCACAAGGTTTGCTTTCAGGATAGAGAGACATCAGTCTTAAACTGACCAGGAAACTCTCCCTACTGACTAGCTTTCATCATGTTAGAAGATGCTCTGTAGGGAAATAGGGGAAGACATGAGCTCACTGGTCTTATCTATTGCTGAACCTGCATGCTATAAGGATGGCCTGTAATATGTTTATGCGGATAACTAGCTGCCCTCATGATTGGATTTGAGGCCTTCTTTACATTTTTGGTTCATTTAGTTAAACTGTACTTTGTAACCTGAAAACAAAGGCTTGGGGTTCAGGGCTCTGCACCTTAAAAACTGGATGGTGTAGTGGCATAATCTAGTTCCAGCAACTGGGAGAAAGAAGAAAGAGAATCTGAAATTCAAGGTCATCTTTGGTATCATAGTAAGTTTCAGAAATGCCTGGGGTGCACAAGATCTTGTCCCAAAATAACTTCATGAAGAAATCATAAATAAAAACAGCATTTACTGTTGCAATAATAGACTTGTTACTTCTGCATTAATTGGATTGAGTCATATCAGCACTGGCTGAATGTCAAATGTGGGCTTGATCCCAGCTTCTAGAATAAAGCTATCTCAAAAAGCAAAGTAGGTTGCTATTAATTTAAACTTTGTTTCATAGATCTTAGGGCCTGAAAATGGGAATAGTATATGACTGAAATGCATGTTCAAAGTTTAGGTCAACTGTTCTGGAATTCACTGTGGGAGAATTCAGTGGTCTTTCTGATTTCTTGTTGCTAGTCAAGTAGAATAGAAGGATGAACACCTTCACAGAACAGCCAGGGCATGCAGGGTAGGGAGATGGGAGACTCTTACCAGACTCAGGACAGAGGTGATTTTGAAATTGGGCCATGCAGGGCAGAATGTGAACCACATCATGCAAAGGGAAACAGTGACACATTTTGGGAGTCAGGTAAGGTTTACTGCTTATAGCTCCCAATAGTGAAAGGTCAAAGGTGACAATCAGAGGCCAGTGATGGTGAAAGGGTTGTAGGGCGGTTGAGCCAGACCTACTAGAATATAATTTTTATGCTTCCCAGGATTTTTTCCCCCTACTAAGTTAGGGAAAGTCTTTAAAGGCTCTAGGAAGTAATAGGGGCAGAAGAGCTTTGGTTTTGATGACTTGTTTTGTTGGTCTATAAAGAATAGAGGAACTTGTCCAGAGTCTGTTCTCCTTTGTCAATCCTGTCTCATAAAACCCTGCACAGATAAAGCAGAGGCATACAAGCGTACAGAGTTCTGAGATGAGAATGGTGAAGATGCTTTTTGAAAAATCTTCTCTGTCTACTTTGGAAATTGGTCTTTGGAAAAATGCTATGCTTCCCCAGTATCAATGATTCTTTAGATTTCAATCTTCAAATTAGTATTTGTATTTTATTCTAAAATATGCCATTCTTGAATTGGTACCCTCCCCCAGACTTTATATATAGCGATACCCAGCATAAAATCTAAAGTTGAAATAACTTTCCTTGGATACTGACCACCATAGCATGACCCAAACCATATTAAATTCTATTAAGTGCCTAGGGGTGCTAAAAGAATAATAACTTCCTGGAAAACTCCGGGGCAACCTTCCTAAGAATTCTGGGGGAAAATATTAACCAAAGAAGCATATATATTTCATAAGACATTAATTTACTTACATTTTGAGCACTCGACTTCATTTCAGCTTATTCTAGCTGCTCAACCAGCCTGGAGGTCCAAGACATATCAATCAAAGGAGGATGATTTTCTTTTTCACTCTTCCCCCATCCTGGAAATGCCAAGCAAGCAGACCTTTTCTCTTCCACAAGTACTATAAATATATAATGGCTTAGGGGTAAGATTGAAAGAGATTTCCATTTATAAAAGGAAAAAGGACTTGTGTTTTGGTAGATTTTTCTATACTGACTGAACATCTTAGGGTAGTCATGGTTCCTTTTATTAAAGTAACTCACATGGAAAATTCCTTGTCTCATGTTTATATCTTGAATGCCAATCCTTTGTTGTGTATAAAATTTGCAGTTATGTTGTATCACCAAGGCAGAAGATACTTTACCAAAAGGGAAAGAACCTGCAGTTCCATAGTAGTGAAACTCATAAAGGCCATTCATGAAGAAACATATATCCTACCGTGCTGAAGACAGAGAAGGCTTTTATACTATATACAGCTGGTCTCTGACTATTTGTAATAAATATAGTGCAATATGGAATGTTCATCACTGTAGCTAGTTTCCTAAACAGAAGTTAGCTTTCTACTGAGTAATATGTAGAGAGTGTCGCATGTAAGTTCATGCTCACTTACTGTGGCAAGCCATCTCTTCTATTGTCAGGATTTTCCATCCATTAAATAAGACTTGATTGTGCAAGACTTTGTAACAATAAAAGAACGAGCAAGTTGCATAATATCCTTGTCCCCTATAGAACAAACTGGTGTGATAGAAAAGATTTAACTGACATTTATCACAGAGGAAAGAATGTATGGGGGAGGTTAAGGAAAGTACAGTGGAAATTTCCAGAATCAAATGATCAAAAACACTCAGTAGGTTTGGGTAGATCTTGGTCCTTGAAAGGTAGATAAATATGACTTTGTCATTCTTGAACTGAGACCAGAGGACTGAAAAAAGTAGACAAGATAGGTCATGGAAGCCTGAATTAAAACTACATGTTCTACAAATGTAGGATGCTTGGGTCTAAAAGTTATAGGGCATGCAACTGGACATGGGCGGATTCACACTGTGGAGGGGTGTGATTGTCCTACTAGAGGTTTTGGTGAATCTTGTGAACAATCAAAAGACCTATGGAAAGATCAGCAGGGCCACAAGTGTTTATAGAGGAACCATGGGGTAGAGACAAGTGAGGAAACCATAGCAACAACAAGGTTATCATGTGGGGACCCAAACAGAGCAAATTTGCAGATTTAATCAAAGCTACTGGCATGGAGTATTCTTCATTGTGTGTATGAAATGTTCAGCCAGAAACATCAGTGGCATGTCCCATAAAGCACAATCAAATTAAGCACTAGATAGAGATGCTTGAAAACCTTTGTCAATCATCTCTTACACAAAACCATATCCAACTCCCTCAGTAGTTACAAATTCTGTAAATTAATGTTTCTGTGGCTTCTCATGCAATCTCTACTTGTTCTTGAATATGAACAGAGTTTGGGTCAAAAAGACACAAAAGGAATGTTAAACCCCTCGTGCTGTGGGTAGGAAGTAAATGCCCTTAGATTAACAACTCTAAACCCCTGGTTCTTTAATAACGTGACTATTGTCTAATTTCACTAAGCAAAACTTCTAATGTGAATATAGCCTATATAAGATATTGGATTATATTATATCATTACAATATAATAAAATGCACATATCCTCAAACAACTGTTTGCCATTTATCTTGAATTTTAATCTAACTGAAGCACCTATAGTTCTGTGAGTTGTTATCTGACAACACTTTCCTGAACTTCCTTCAGCTGAGAACTCCCAATCCTAGAGACATGTTACCACTGGGAATCAAAGGACAGAACATGTATACTGTGGATAGTGGCAACCTATTATAAAATTATCTTCAGTGACTCCCCAGATTTCTGTACTATTTAGGGGAATCTGAAAACTGAAAACATTGGGCTTTACACTTAGTGAATATGCTAGCATGCTTCAGTATTATCGGAAGGAGGAAATCGTTGAATTTATCATAACTTATTTGTTAATACAAATATAAGTATACTTAACAATAAAATAATCTCTTTTTTCCATTGAATAAATTACTAATACCTGGATTGATATCACAGACATATTGCCACTAGAAGGAAAATAATAAACAAATTAATTAATAAGTCAATTATCATCTTAATGTTTTGTTTGGACTTTGAGTTCTTGTTTTGATGGATTTTCAAAGTGTAGCTCAGGATGGTTCAAGCTTATCTTTTGCTTCAGTACCCAGAGGTTTGGATAAGTATGAGCCTGCCTACCACTGACTTTTGAAGCATTTATTTTGAACTGGAAATTAAGGCATTGCCTCTATTCATAGATTATATTTCATAAGTACCTACCATTTAGATAAAACTAAGTTCAAAACTTATATTCACATATAAAAATAATTGGATTATAAAAGCCAGCAAGCATAGCAATTATTTTACTGTGTACCAATGAGTAATGTTTATTTGAAAAAAAAATACACCCTGTCCAAAAAGCACCAAATCTAATTATCCCAGCAAGGTAAGCTTGTATTCTCATCTTTGTCTACCAATCAAGAATGTTTTTTGTGTCTTATAATTGTAGCAAGAGCTACAATAATGACATTCCTCTGAAGGAATAATCTTGTCATTTCATGCTAGAAAAATCTCTCCTTGAGGTGAGAGATGGATTTGAGAGAGGCCAGATTCAGAATTACTAGTTTGCTTCCACCCGTCTGACCAAAAGACAAGAGAACAGCTTTTACTTTTCGCGAACCTCTTAATATATATTTCTAGAGGCAAGCCTCATGATCCCGTATACCCTTGAATGTGCAGCCCTGAGGCCTAATACTCTTCAGGAGGAGGTCCAAGAAGAACCTCTCTGCCAATTTCAGCTACGGAAGCTTAAGTGTCCTTGACACCTACCTAAGTTCAACACTTTCTGAGATTCTGAGTGACCGAGCATTACTGAAACCCACATGATTGAGATACCTTTTTTACCTACTATGTGCCCCATAGAGAAACTGGTGAAAACCTGCAGCTGGGGAATGCTCCCTAGGACGTTCAGCCACTTAAAGCATGGATCTCACCCTAACAGCATGGGCAGAAAGACCATTCTTCATCCCAGCATATCCAAACACTTGACATTCTTATATTGGTTTAAGAGAGGTAACACATCCTCAAAAGGGAACTTGGAGTTAGACAGCCAGAGAAGTTCATAAATTATTCAAATGTTGCACAGTAGAATCAGCTTTTCTCTGCTGTCTTCAGTTAGAATGGAGAACAGTTATCTCCTGTTGAAGTGCGTACTAGCTCAGACAATTTTAGAACCTCTGCCGTTCCTCTCCAGCCTTACTTGTTCCATCACCTCCTGGCCTTTTCAGATTTCCTTTGAATCTTGCTTTTGCTTTTGATTTTTTGCTTGTTTTTCACTTTCAAAAAGTGAAACTAAGCTGGAGATAGTGGCACATCGCCATAATTGCAGCATTCAGGTGGGGTAGGAGAGAGGACCATTTTGAGGTTGAAACCAACAGACACTGAAAGTTGCAGGTAAGCCAGGATTACACAATCAAACCCTATTTAAAAAAAAAAAAGCCAAAAAAAAGGGGGGCGGGTGCAAATGGGTGGTGGTGGGGTGTGCAATAAAAGCTAACTGTGTAAGTCACACATATTTTGTTTGTTTGTGCTTGTTTTTTACCCACAGCATGCTGTGCTCAACTGTCCATGAACTATGTTAACTGTTAACCTCTGGACATTCTGCCTCCTGTTTTTGTAAAACCTTAAGTCACTTTCCCATCTGCTCTTTAAAAAACAATGTGTGTGTGTGTGTGTGTGTGTGTGTATGTGTGTGTGTGAATAAAATGTCTAGCTAGTAGCAGAAATTTATGTATGGAAATGCACATTATTATAGACAGGTACATATCAGTATTCTTCTAACAGCTGAAACTTAAGTGAAAATGAACTGAGGGTTTTAGGTGAAATATTAGCTAACTGAAACTCTATTTCAAAGCACCTGGAAACCTGGGGGTTTTCATCTGTAGGCTTTTGTGCCTGCAGCAGATGGTCTCTTCACACAAACAAAACCAATATCTTCATTTACTGTAAGGGAAGCCATGAAGGGTCCATCGCTCCGCCAGGCACAGGGCCCAAGTTCTAGCTCAGCACCAACAGTAATAAAAAGCAGCAGCAGGGATCTTTGAGGACATACATGTAGATAAGAGAAAAGCAGGGACCTTTATTATCATTGTTGTATAATTTGCTATTTACTTTAGTTTGACTTTACGTTGTGTTTTAGGTGACTTGATCCTTTAGTTCTTAGAGATGCTGGAAGTAAAACAGATGCAATCACTAGAGGATACTTGAAGATCACGAGGATGGCTAAACTGAGTACTCAGAAAATTAATTACTTCATAAATATCAATAAAATACTCTTCTGACAAATGCCATTTTTCAAACAAAAGTGTTCCTCAAAGACACATGATATTGAAGGGGGAAACATGAATAACAAGTCATGCGACATCAGTGAACTTAAAACTTGCTTCTGTGTCTGGCAAACTATTATGTTTTCTAAATGCAGATTAATGTGTGTAATGCTTTTACATTTGAAAATGCTGGCATGAAGTTCACTTAAATAGTTAAATACCAAAGAACATTTTATAACTAGCAATTGGTACAGTTGTGTTTGTTTTGTTTTGCTTTAGTGCAGCACACACAACTTCTACAGGCTTTGTTTCTCACAAGAAAAAACACACTTGGAAAGGAATGGCATGGAGGGCTTTATTTTTGAGAAGTCTGCCCAGCTCACCTTTCCCATGTTTTATTCATTTTGTTTGTTCGCTTGCTTAATGCAGTTAAGTACATCTGCATTTTAAATCTGTCTCTCTTCTCAGGTAGTAGTTTGCTTTTCAGATGTGCCTCTTGGCAGGGGAGAAAAGGTAGAGCTGGCCTCTACCTTGGTTAAAGGCTGAGCAGAGTTCAGCTTCACCGTCTTCCTATTTCGGGAGTTATGACAGAGCTCCCAAGGACAGCAAAAACTAAAGCTACTTTATTGTTCTTTTGCAAATGTTAGAAGACTCATGGCTTAATTCCTGTAACCAATACAATCTAGAGAAATGAGATTGGCCCACAATAAAACTCAAGTGACCCCCCGTATAAAGGGATCTCTGACCTTAGAACCCTCTTTTAAATTATTTTTTTTGAATGGTGTTTTATTATTGTGAATTTGTAAAAGTATTATCCTCCACCAAGACCTCGGCAGATCACGCTAATAACAAATGCTATTTATAAATCCCAATCTGGTTTTCATTCATTATCATCAGGTTTCAGCAAGTATAAAGTTTTTGAACCATTCCCCTGTTAGCATGGCCCTCTTAGAAAGCATATAAGTACCATGGAAGGAATATTTCAGTTTTGGGTGTGACAGAGACTGATGAGTTCTTTTGCCCACTCATTGACCCAGTGTCAAGAAGGAGTCCTGTTGGAACCAGTGCTTAGGATGGTGTTTAATTCAGCAGGGAGCCAAGATACAGTAGTAGGACACAGGAAAGGATATGGTGTGTGTAGACACAAGGAAGAATTTCGGTGTATGGTCATCAATCTGTCACTTGCCAAAAGACTAAGTTAGAGAAATAAATGACTCTCGGTTCTCCATACATGCAAAGGTTAAGTTTAGTTGTTACAAAAGTTTTGCTGTTGTATGTGTGAAAGAAAAGCATAAGCAGTTTTAAAAAATAAATCACTCGATTGGCTTCAGAAAAATACTTTAGTTCATATTTCATTGATTTGACCTTTTGACTCAAGATCAGAGAATGAATCCGGCATGAAAACAAAAGGAAACAAAATAAAACAACAAAAATCCCCAGAAAACAGAAACAAACCATTTACTGCAGAAATGGCATTTCCCTGCCAGTTAACTTCCACTAGTTTTTATTGCATTATTTTTGGAATGCCAAGAAAGTGGCTTTGGACATGGCGTTTGCTCTTCAACCAAACCACAGTATTCAGTTGCTTGCAACTGTTCACTTAACACCATTATTTAATAAACTCCCTCCAGAGAGACTGTTTACCTTCCAAGGTGTGTCTAACACATAGAATCAAGTAACAATCAGTTAGGCTGGGGTTGGACCCCCTTGGAGAAAAATCCACAAACTCTCGCCCAAAGGAAGGAGCCTCACATAACCTTCATGTTCAGAAAGACACACATTCTGTCCTGCATCTAAGAGTGCTTCCCTGTTCTCAGAAATAAACAGCAGGACAAGCTACAAAAGAGGTCCCCAAAGCCCATGACCTCTAGATTCCTTTCAAGGGGGATCAAGAGGTGAGGAGAGGAAAAAAAAAATTAAAGATGAAATGGTGATGGTAAACAGCATGAAGAAAAGAACCCTCGTGGAACTTGCTAGCAATTTTCACCAAAGCAGCAGACCCTTGAACTGACAAAAATTCAGTACAATATACACACTCTTGAACAGCTCCACTATTGCCGGCCTGCTTTGTAAAGCCAGAAAAAAAAAAAAAAAGAATAATTATAATATCCCCAAACAGAATTCTCCTAAGAGTTGAGAAAACCCAGAGTGAAAGCAATGTCAGCTAAGGTCTTAGCTAAATTCCACTCCTAATGGCCCCCAGTATTTAAGCTATCATGGATTAAAGCCATGAAAATAAAAATTTCAATTTGAAATTTCATTAGCATGTTGCTAAAAATGATCAAGAGAAGCGTCGACACTGTAGGCTTTGTTGATATTGTTGGAAAACTGCTGTTTCATTTTACAATCTCCACCTGCCCCCTGCCTTCTAAGATCTTCTAATTAGGAAAAGCCAAACTAAAAGACACTGGCTAGGCTGTCCTAATGCTGGTTTCTGGAATGTTGTAGATCTTTTCTGCCTCTCTCTCTCTCTCCTTCAGTTCCTTGGTAAACAGGACTCTGAGTGAGAAGGGAAGCAGTCTAGGGCTTCCGAGCAAAAAGCCTCCTCTTTCCTAAGTTCAAGTGCCCACGCGCCAGGTGAATTAGCTCCTTTTCCGGAGCTGGCAGGCTCTCCTCTCCCAAAGAGGTGCATCGGCCATTTTCCTCCCGGGACGCAGAAGGCTTTCCTTCTGGCAGTATCGGTCAAGCGGGGGATGGCATCTGCTTCCAGCTGTACAAACGGAGAAGCCAAACCAATCTAGCTCAGCCCGGAGCCTGGAATGCTTTGTCAGGAAACTCTGGGCTGGAGAGCTGTGAGACAGTTCCAGGCAGCCTCAGGGTAACCTGGAGTCCCTGAAGTGCTCCCAATTACAGAGACAGGCTCGGTTTCATGGGAATTCTGATATTAGGGGACACATCCACTCTCCACTTGGGAGTTGAATTGTGTCCCGAAAAGACCAATTCTCACCTCCGACTGGTCTGTGTGTGCGCATCTGGGGGTGGTGGTGATGGTTCCCCGCGACTAAGGATAAGGATATTTGCCCTGTCTGCTGAAGAGTCACTGACCATTGGCTCGCTGAAAAGGTAGTGTTCCTTGCTCCCCTTTTTGCCCACTCCCGCTTTCCCTTCGCAACCCGGGGGAGAGGTGCAGGCTGGGTTACCCTGGCATGGTCACCAACACCAGGGTTGTCTTAGGGGCGCGCAGCTGCGCCCGCCCAGTGCGGGGGTGGGGTGGGTGGGTGGTTCCTGAAGCTTCCAGCCGCTGGCCCTGGGCGGGCGCGTTGGGGGCGTGGGGTGCAGAACTGCGGGGACTGGAAGGGAACTCCGGGCGTGGGAACTGGCGCGCCGAGCTGCCCCTCTGAGGCTACTCCTTGTCGTCCACAAAGTCCTCAAGCTCCTGCAGCACTCGCAGGCGGCCACTGGCGTCTATGCGACGCTTCTCGCGGATGAGGTCCTCCAGGCTGTGGAACCGGGCCGTGTGGACTTTGTTCTCCTCCAGATGCACCTTGAGATAATACTGCTGTTGCGGAGGCTGCGTTCCTGCGGGGACCTCCCCGCCCGCCTTGAACTCGCGCTTTCCAAAGCGGCACCAGGCAGCGAAGCTCTCGGAGTTCGTCCAGCAGATCTCCTCACTCTTGAGACCCAGATGGCCACAGGCGTTCTGCACCACCAGTTCGGCCACCAGCGGGCGGTAGCGGTACCAGCTATTCACCACCCGGCCCACGTTGGCCGCGCCCGCCTGGTACAGGCTGTCCTGGCGGATCTCGCCTTGGTGCAGGTGAATGATCTGCCCGCCGCCCACGTAGACGGCCCAGTGAGGGGCTGGCGCCGGCTGCTCGGTCGCCGGCTGTAGCCACAAGAGCTCTAGCAGGTCGCCCGGCTCGCAGATCGCGGGCAGCGCAGTGACCGCGTAGACACTCAAGTCGGCGCCCTGAGGGCCGCCGGTCACTTTGGAAAAGATGCATTCCTGGCCCCGGAAGGCGGAGAACTGAGTCTCGTTGAGGACGAGCTGGTGCAGCAGGTGGTGGTGGTGGCGGCTGGGGCTCTCTGGGCAAGGGCTGCAACCTGGGGGCCCCTTCACACCAAACTTGTCCGGCTGCCCGCGTTCGTCCAGGTCCTCCTCCTCATCCGAGAAGAAGTAGGCAACCCCGACTCGCAGCTCGTCCTTCTCAATCCCAGATGGGTCCCCAGTGGGCAACTCGCTGTAGTTGAGGTGGGTGATGCGGTCCAGTTGGTTGCCCATCAATGATGCGGCGAGGCCAGGGCCAGCAACTGAGATCTGCCAAGGGAGAGAGGATAGACACTATCAGAGCCCTGGCTGACCCTCCGGGTGTCCCTTCCCTAAGGTGTTCAGTTCCCCCAGGGGCCTGCAGCTTGCCTAATCACCGGTACTGAAGTCGCCTGTAACAGTCAACTTTGCAGATCCTCCCTGGGGTAAAAAAAAAAGGGGGGGCGGGGGGTGAGACAGAAAAGGCACCAGTCTCAGGGGCCAGAGCAGACACCACACCAGACCAGCTAGCCTCTCACTCTGCCCAGGAACCGTGCTCAGTAACTTCCACGGGAGAAACCGCAGGCGGGCTAGAGAGCATGAAGGTTCAAGTGGGCGAAGAGAGCGCAGGTTGTGGCAGGGTGGGCGATGGATAGCAGAAGGAAGGGAGGGTGTCAAGAAAAGCCCCAAGGCTCGAAGCTAGAGCAAGCTGGGCTCACCTTGTGGTCGTCAGCCTCTGCAGCTCACCTACTCGTTTTGGACTGGGTCACACCCCATCCCCGACAGCGGCTTGCACAATGACCGACTCGTTTGCAGGCATTCACTTCACATCAGCAACATTTTGCACACTTGGAGTCCAGGCAGTGACAGCCTGGTACATACACCCACAATGCTAATGTCATACACCCACAATGAAACATCTTGGAGACCACACATTGGCACCATCTACCCCCAATTCCTACACAATTCCGGACGTATGCCTGCACACTTGTCAATGCACGTACACTCAAGCACCGGGGCACACCTGCCCACGCAGGCAGGTACACTCTGCCCTCTCCTGCTTGCCTCTTCCTAGAGCCAATCGGACTGCGCCAGGGCGAGGCTGCTCTGTCTAAAATAACCTAACAAAGAGACAGAGGAAGCAAGGCGAAACCCATGGTGAGTATTAGTGGTGTGTGTGTGTGTGTGTGTGTGTGTGTGTGTGAAGAGGTCGACTTTCAACCCAAAGAGCCCATCTCTTCAACCCAGCACACAATCCACACAATCGGACGAAGACAAATCATTTTTTAAGGCAAAGAAAGCGGCTTTTCCATACCCGTGATTTCCCTGCGCCCGAAACCCCAAACTCCTTTTAAAGTCTCCAGGTCCCCATGGGTGCTGTGGAGGCGGCAGTGGCGAGTGGGTCCTGGAGTCGCGTGGGACTGCGGTTCAGATCTATCCGGAGACAAGCAGTGAGGGGAAGTACCCAGAGCGGTGCGGGTGCGCTCCGTGTCTTCGCTGGCTTGGGCGTCTGCTCCACCTGGCAAGTCCTCGCTCCACTCTGCTTTCCTACAGCCGCGCGGAGGACTCTTAAATCCCCTGAACAGCCGTTTTCCAGGCCCGCCCCGGAACGCGCCCATTAGCTAGGACTCAGCCGGAGTCCTGCCAATCCCTGCTGGGGGTGGAATCAGGGGCGGGGTTTCTTTGTGCTCCGCCCTGCCCAGCCCCCAGCATTCCCCAGCCTTACTGCTCTGCGAGCGTAGGTGTGAGCACCCGAGAGGAGCACAAGAGGGGCGTGGCTAGTACACCCAGCTGCTCCTTTGCAACCGAGTCCCTAGTAACTGAGAACACAGTCCGCCCGCGTTCGTGTTCTGTATTCTAAGAGGACAGATTCCAGAAGGAAAGCTGAGTTTGGGGGTGGAAAAAAAAAAAAACTGCGTGGCCAAGGCATTGTAAGTGGCTAGGAACCGGGAACCTCGTATTTGAGGCTGCTTTGATGGGACTTCGGAGTCTTGCTTGGCTCCTGGCTGTCGCACAGTCGCGTCTCTTCCGGTCAGTCACAGACGCCTTAGAAATTGCAGGATGGTGCTCAGCGGCTGTCCTTTGAGCCAAGTGAAAGTGCTGACCCAGCACCGGTGCGGCGCCTGGTTTTAAAAGGAGAACCATGTAGGTGTCAAAGGCTACCAGAAAGTCTGAGCTTTGGCTGGCACTCTCTCACTGTGCCTTTGTCTTCCACCTCCAGTTTCAGTGAAAGGGCTGAATCTCAAATGCTAGCTGCTATTAGTGCACGAAAGTGTTTCCCAGTCCCAGAACTGTCCGAGCTGAGGGAATTGGATTTGGTTTTGTGTGTGTGATGAAGAAAGTGTCCATTAGTCCTTAAGGATGGAAACTCAGTGAATGAACGCGCTAGGGACACTGGATGCTACAAGGTGAGGTTCTTTCATAAAAGGAAATTCTAGTCAGTTTCTAAACTTTACTGCTTTAAGTTTTGGAAGAGTTCTTAGTCTTTCTGGGTCAGGTCTTAATGCCACTTTTACACTGAAGGGTTTCTGAGATGATTCTCTGTATCTCTCTCTTCACTTCCCCACCCCATGTCCCACCCCTCCCTCCTCCTCTCTCTTATTCTTCCCCATAGCCCCTCCCTTTCTCTTCAGGGAGCTGTTGACCAAAACTCAGACCACTTATTTCATTACAAACCTGAACCACGTGTGTGCTTTAGGCTTGCAGACTATTCAGCTGAGTTCTGGGCCTCCCTGGCAATGGCTGACAGGGAGTGAGCTTCATCAGTAGTAACCAAGAGGAAAGTTGACCACAGTGGCCACCTTCCCTGTATCTAGAGGTTCAAGTAGGCAATTTAATCCCCAGACCTTTATAGGGAATTCACTAAAATCTGATTTGTAGCAAATAAGGAAATATCCTGGGGTCAGTCAGCAGCAACAACAACCTCGTCCAAGTTTATAGAAAGTTTAGTTTATAAATAAACGACAAGATTTGTTGATAGACTGAATCTTGTTTTCACAGTGTGAGAAACAGCAACAACAAAAGCAAGCATTTCAAGTAAGTTAGTTGTTTGGCCTAAGTTCGTAGAATGTGTCAAGCTTTCTCTGCTGGACTGTCTGTCTGAATCTTTGCAAGGTGCATAGCCTCCACCCTGTGTTCAGGCTTGTGTTGTTTACATGAATATTGTCTGTCTTCATAGCACGCAGGGACAGCGATTTATCAAAGTAGGGCCTTGATGAGCATTGCTGAAAAAAAGACTGGTTTTAAACCAGTCATCTGCAGAGTTGTATTTACTTAGTTTAGAAAATTGGCCAGTGTCCAAGTGGTGGTTTGAATGGGAATGGTATGCTTGGTCATTATTTTATTTTAAAAGATTTATGTAAATATGCTGTAGCTGTCTTCACACACTCCAGAAGTGGGAGTCAGAACTCATTACGGGTGGTTGTGAGCCACCATGTGGCTGCTGGGATTTGAACTGAGGACCTTTGGAGGAGCAGTCAGTGCTCTTAACCACTGAGCCATTTCTCCATCCCTATGCTTGGTGATTATTGATGAACTCTTTGAGAAGGATCAGGAAGTGTGGCAAGGTTGGAAGAGGTGTGTCTCTTTGGTGGGCTTTGAAGTTTTAAAAACCCAGGCCACTCCCAGTTCTTTCTGTCTCTCTGTTCCTGTCTCTGCCTGTCTCTCCCTTTCTATGTGTTTCTGTGTCTCTCTCTGTCTCTCCTTCTCTCTTTCTGTCTCTGTTCCCCTCTACTTTGTGCTTGTAGAGAAGGATGTAAGCTCCCAGATACTGCCCCAGCACCATGCTCCCACCATAATGGTTGAAGAGTCTAACCCTCTGGAACTGTAAGCCCCCAAATAAATACTTTTATAAGTTGCCTTGATCATGGTGTCTCTTCACAGTAATAGAAGAGTAACCAGGGTGGTCCACATGGAAATTGTTAGAAAGTACTAATTCCAGGTTTCAAAAGCACCTTTAATATTTCCCATATGTAACAAACAGCATTTTAGCTTTGCTTTTTTTTGGGGGGGGGGTTAGGAAGTCAAGAGAGTCGAACAAGTAATTTATAAAATCAAGAAGGGGTATTGTTCTTATTGTCAACTGAGCTCTGAGATTCTGGGATCTGAAGATATCTGAACTGATATCTGAGAAGAATGTGTTAAAGGTAGCTCAGCTTTTGATTTTGAATAGCTGTATTTTAGTGCTCTATTCCCAAGGTCAATGTTGCACACCAGTGTAACCTGAAGGCTGTTCAGAATTGTGTTGTGTCTCATACTATCCCAGAGTGCAGAGTGGGCAGGCTGCTCTTTGTTTCTTAGTATCTTAATAGTCTCAAGGATATTCCATGTAAAACTGTATTACTGCATGGATTTTAAATGCTAGCATGCAGATTTGATGTTGATTCTCTCTTCCATCCCTTTCCCCCTGCCAGGTTAACAAGCTGATTGTTCTATTCACAACAGAGAAATAAGTATTTAGTGGAGGTGGGCTCTGAATTATCATGAAACAGAGGAAAGAAGGAAGCTAAGAATAGACCGAGGTCTACGCATCTACTTTATGTAAACTTTGGTAGTTACAAAGAGAATCCAGTATCTGGAAATGCTCATGTTCACCACAAGATATCATTTGTAAATTGCTTTGTGTACATTTTTTAAGCTCATGTCCTCTGCCTCTATCTAAAAGAATTGCCGAGTCATCAAAACTAGTAGAAGATAGTCGTTAAAAACTCAACTGGAAGCCAACTAAGTTTGAACTGTGCTTCGACATTGGGAAGCTCACTGTGGCTGTCAGTTCCCCATAGGTAATAATACTGTTTGTCTCATGGGCACACATTTGTGGACATGAGCACAGCACCTGGAACAGGGAATCTTCATCAGTGTTATCTTTTTGCTATTACTATTGGTAGAGGCAGGGAGAGAATCCTGTGCTTCAGCTATAGCCTGTAACAGCTACAGCCTGGTGTCCAAGGCTGTCCCTACCCAGGATATGGAATTGCTTCTAAGGTCTTGGGGAGCCCTGTGAGCATCCTGAGATCAGGTCCACACCTAAAATGCTATGCATTTGTATATGTGAACTCTAGGACTAAGCACACCTGGGTACCCAAATTTTGAATCATTTCAAGGAACAGTTTCAAGTGTGAGTAATAGGAATGGGAAAATCTTAGAGGGACTTTATTTAGAGTCACCTCTCTAAATGTCACTCTTTCTATAGTGTCATTTCTTCTTCCCCTCTCTGTTCCTCCTCCATCAGCAGAGGAGAGCCTCTCCATATTTTAATGACTTGGCCCTTGGGTCCTTGGGTCCTGGAGTTTTTGAATTAGGCTGTCATTTTTCAGCTGACCCTGGAAGAAAGGACTCAGGAGTGTGTGTTTTCCCTGAGCACTGATTTCTATCATTGTCTGCTAAGCAATGCTTTTGTTTTTAATTATCTGCCCTACTTTTAGCATGTATCACTTAGTGAAATAAACTGTCCTGTTTCCTGTCCTTGGCTTCCTTAGGCAGTTGGCACACTTACCCTGATCTGTATTGAAGAATACTCTGTAGCCACTTGGGAAGTGAGCCTGTATTATAGCTTCAAGAAGCCCATTGCCCTTTCTTTAGGGAACCCTACCAAACACCAAGACCTACAGTGCACTGTGTGTGGAAATGAGAGGAAGCTATTCACTCTCAGATCAGACTGACCTTCTGAAAGGTTAACATGAACTTTTCTTTTCTGCTTGGGCAAGTGTAGAGGATCCATGGTAGAAATACTAAGATCTCTTAAATGGAAACATCATTAGATGAGAAGAGACCAGAGTTCCTGAATGACTGTGTAAACCAGATAATGTCCATTCACAAACACAGTATAATTTGGCTTTGGTAGGAAGACATGAACTGTATTTGGTGAAGACTCTGGAATACTTGTGATTATCTGCAACAACAGCTGTACAGCAATTGTTCATCTTAAAATACATTATTTGTATGCCTTTTCTTCTATTAATGTCTTCTTGTGATCAAGATTGGCTTACTTGGAGTACATGTAGCACTTCAGCAAATTCATATCACCGCGATAATTTCGAGGGTGGTGGTGGTAATGACGGAGCTCAAAACTCAGGTCTGTGACACTGGTTTATGACAGATGCCCAGAATTCAAGGAATCCACAATGGCTGTGCTGTCCTCATTAACTCCCATCTTATATCTCCCCTGTGTGCTCTCTAAATTCCTGTAGTATCCCCATGACTAACTTATTTACTCTCATTAAAAATCCTGTCTGCCATCTTATTTTTCTAGTCTACATGAATGATAGGGTAACCTTATAGTCAAGAGTAACAAGAACCCTGCTCCTGCACCTGTTCTTATGTATCAATACTCAAATATTTTACTTTTTCTTAATTGGCCTCCTAGGATTTGGGTTTTTCTTCCATTATTTATTCTTATTTTTGTTTCTTTCTTTACAATTACAGTTCTCATCAACAAGTGAATGCTTATATTAAAGTGTCTTTAGTGACATCTAATCATTGAATCCCTAAAGACTCCTGAGTACTCTCCGGAAGAGCCTTCGGCAATTATGTGTTTAGTATTTTTGCAGTATTTAAATTATGCAAAAATGTCTACACCAAGAATATCTCTTCCTGTTTGTTCTCTTGGATCTGAGACACACGTTTGGCAGGATCAGTGTTTCTAACATGGCATGTCAGTAATATGTGAGCCTTTCAGGTCGTTCCTAGGTTGCTATTACACATGATGCACTATTATTTCTCTTTGTTCCTATCTTTATCCAGTTTCCACTCAAGGTGTGTAGCTCTTTAGTGCCAGCTATTCTAATGTTTATGTTCAACCTATTCTAATCAGGACCATCCTTTTTGTTTCTATAAAACTCTGTGGATTGGCCACAAAATTGTCAAAGACATTAAAACACTTCTTCCAAACCAAGTCATATTATAGGTAGATTTTCTATTTTATTTTTTCCTGGACAGACTGAGGAATGCTTGAGGAAAGCTCCAAGAATTGTCAAAGTTGCCTGACTTTTATCAAACTTAAATGAAGCTTAGTACCTCTGTAACTTCACAGAATTGGCTTGAATCAATGGATATATGCAAAGTTTCAGTTTTGGTGATAATTTCATGTTTTACTACTTTGAACACACACCCAACATGTGTGAAATTGGATTCTGTACAAGAACACTGACTATGTGATATGCAGTATTGGGCTTTCAAATGATCTTTCAACATCATCAATACAGCTGAGAAGAGTGCAAATGTTCCATACTGGAGAGGGTTCCATAGGTAAGAGTGCTGTTGAGCAACTATAAAAGAACTGGGTTCAGATTCCTAGATCCACACAAAAATGCCGCCACTGCCTGCCTCAATTGTAGCCCTATTATGGGATTTGGAGGTAGGTGAGTAGGGTTGGTAAAAAGAGACAAGGCTTGTGCTGACTAACCAACTTAGTTGGGAAACACTCCAGGTTCAAGAAGAAACTGTTGCAAAGGAACAAGCTAGATAGCAATAAAGACTAACTGATCCTTTCCTTTGACTCTACAGGGACATACTCATGTGCACACTTGCACACACACACATACATGTACAAATAATACACACATATGCACACACTATTAGAATTCTTTAGAGCAATGGTTTTCAATCTGTGGGTCATGACCCCCATTTAGGGGTTGATGGAGCCTTCCACAAGGGCTGCATATCAGATATCTTACATATCAGATATGTATGTTATGATTCATAGCAGTAGCAAGATGACAGTTATGAAGTATCAATGAAATTAATGGTTGGTAGTCACCTCAACATGAGGAACTGTATTAAAAGCTCAGAATTTTAGGAAGGTTGAGAACCACTGCTCTAGGGAGAAAAAAAATGGTAGTGAAACACTGGTTGTTTACCAATAGAAAATCTAAGAATCCAGTAATTGTTTAGTCCCTAGGCTGGATGTCTCAGCTGGTCTCCAGTATTCGGGGATCCTGAAAATGTAGGCTTTAATGCTAGGGAAGGAATGGACTTGCCAATAAGAGGGAGAGCAAGCTGGAAAAGAGTAAATACTTCTTTCTTCCATGCCCTTTATATCAGCTGCCAGCAGAAGGAATGGCCCAGATTAAAGGTAGATCTTCTGATTTCAAATGATTTAGTTAAGAATAACTCCTCACAGGTGTACCCTGCCACTTGGCTTTTTGATTTCCAGTTGTAGTTAAATCAGCAACTAAGAATAGTCATTACATCACTACCACCACCACCACCACCACCACCACCACCATCACCACCACCAACAACAAATGCAGATTCTCAGGCTCATTGCCAATCCACTGAAACTCAGGATTGGCTCTAGGAAGATGCATTTTAAATAGCATCACAGGCATGCTGAATAGTGTTTTATAATCACTAGCAAAGCACAGGTCAGATGTAAGAAACCAGTTTTTCACTCTCTAGTTCAGTGACAACCCTTCCAGGAGGTAGCCCCTTGAAAGAAACACTTGGGATTATGCTCTCCAGTGTTTTCGGTCCACTTGAGCAGATGTGAGAGGCATTTTAGACTTGTTAATACTAAATTGATTTTTAGAAGATAACAGTTTGCAATCCGAATCAGCATGGCAAGTTTGGGCTTTGTTCGTCGTTCCCTTTACAAGCATAGTTCTTTTCTGTTGATGGGCTGTGTCTGAGTGTGCTGCCAGGGTGCCAGTTCTTTAGAGGGCCCATATTGGTAATGATCATTTTTACTGCCATCATTGAGTGTTATCTGGGAGTCAGGTAGAAGGTTAGAACATATTGGTACAAAAGAATTAAATTAGCCATTCTTAGCACCCAGAGTTCCCTGCCTTTTCTCTCTCCTTCCCCCTTTCCCTTCCATTCCTTCTCTTCCTCTCCCCCTCCCCTTCCTTTCTCCTTGCTCCCCCCTCCCCAGTTCCCTTCCCTTCTCTTCACTCTTCCTCTTCTTTTCTTCCCCTTCCCTCTTCTCTCACTCCTCTCCATGTCCCACTTCAACTTCCCCTTTCCTCTCCCACTCCCTGCCTTCAGGTTACTTCCTTTACAACTTAAACCTCAGTGTAGGGAATCTCTGGCAGACTTTAACAACTGCGTTAGTTATTGGCAGAGCACTTTAATGCTAAACAAAAGTAGATAAGTGGTTATTCTAAAACAGGTTATTCTAAAATAGGATGTGTGCTTTGCTTGTTCATTCCTGTGGTTTTCTTCTGCCATGGGATATTTTGTTTTAACTCCCCATGATGATTTGTTTCTTGCTTAACATTTATCTTTCTCATAATGATATATTTATACGCTTTCAAGATGTCAAAAGTATGACTCTAGCCAGAGCCAGCACATAGTTAATAGAGTTTCTATTTAAAAGCATATACTTAGCAACTACTCCTACAAACACACATTAAGCCTATGTCTAGTCACCAAAGCCAAGCAACTGAATTCATGCATGTCCTCTTGTTCCTGTTCCGTCAGTCCTCTAGCACTGATCTTCTCTTAATTTCCCTAGTGTCAGTGTCTTTTCCTCTGATCCAAACATCAGAGCTTGCTTTTGTTTTTTTAAATCACAAAATGGTTTTAGCACAAAGGTACTACATTTCTATACATAGTTTCAAGCTGTGATCCTGCTACTTGACAATTGTATAACATTGTATAAGATACTTGATATTAATTCATCTTACCTATGAAATACAGAAAACAATATCCTTGCATAGGAGCCTTTGATAAACATTAAATGTGAGAATATATTCATTTATTTAGTATAGTGTCTGCATCAGAAGATTGTCTCAGTAAGTATTAAATCCAATTAAAGAATCTGTCTTATTCATCCTTAACTATAGTCTGTGTTTTCACTAATAATAATGATGTTTAATAATAACTTCACAGTGGAGAAGACACATCCCTGTTTCCTTTGGAACCTTCATAATATGGACAGAGAAGGCTAGGACATGAACAAATGCAGACTAAAGGAAGCTAATGGAAACCAAGTATTTAAAAGCACAGAGGAGGGAGTTACCAGCTGTGAGTGTTCATTCAGGTTAAGGCTATTTTGCAAGGAGACGGCACAAAATAGGGCATTTCTGACCTGGCAAGAGTAGAAAGGTACTATGTTTTGAATGTACCAAAACTCATTGTTAAAATTTGGTTGTGTTCAATTCCCAGTTGTGACTTCAAAGAGACTCCACCTACATGAAGGACATGTTTCTCCATGGAGTAAGCAATCAGTGTGAGTTCTTCTTGACTATACCTTGTGCTCCTTGTTCCCTCCCCCTCCCTCCGTCTCTCTCTCTCTCTCTCTCTCTCTCTCTCTCTCTCTCTCTCTTTTTCTCTCTCTTTCTCTCTCTGTCACACAGGTTTAACTGACCTTCTTCTGGGTTATGGGACGTGCAGGTCCTCACAAACCTGTACTCTCAGACTTCTAAGACTCTGGGACTGTGAATTGAAATGTGTGCTAGTTGTAGTAGTCTGTCTTTGTTACAAGGTTACATAAAAAACTTACATCCACACATGTAAATGTGTGTAAATGTGTAAATATGGTGTATTATTGCTTCCACGTGAGTGAGAAGTAGGTATAGTCATGAAAGACCCTTCTGGAATATCACTTGCCCCAAGTTATATTGGAATGGTGACATGAGAGGCCTGATATTACTAAAGGATCATTGTCAAGATGACAGGAATCTTAGTCACTTCAGGATACAGTAACAAAGACCATAGGAGAGGTTACCAACAATAAAGGCTTATTTTTATGTAGAAATCTGGAACTCAAGATCACATCCTGCTTGGGTATGAGTCCATATCCTAGTTCATAAACCAACATTGTCTTACCTGTTGAGGAGTTGTTGGTCGAGTTCTCTATCCTTTTAAAATGACAGTAATCCAATCACAGGAGCCCTATATTCAGACTCTAAGTATCCCCTCCCAAAACATGTCATCTGAATTAAAAATGCCACTACACCGGAAATTATTGTTTCAATATAAAGAACTCTCCATGAACATAAATGTATAGTCGGCAGTAGCCTGTAAGCCAGCCTTCCTGCTCCATAGAGGAGTGTGTGTGTTTGGGATCCAGGTAGAAAGTATAAGCACTGTGGATTAGTGACCATGTGGGTAATTGGGTTAATTAATGAGTTCAGGAGAGTGAGTGATTTTTGAGTTAACTTTTCCCAGTCTCAAATACTGATTCTTCCAAATGTGGTTTTGCTCTTTATCTTTCTTCTTTTCAAAATATGATCCAGCACCAGCTCCTTATGTATGTGTGTCTTTGGTGTTTCTCCCACTGTTTACCAGGGCAGCCTTTTTACTACCATTTAAAACTCAGGCCTACTTCCCCTCTCCCAACAATGAGAGATATGTGTCTATCTTGGCTACTGTGACCTTTTCACATGATACAGGCTCTGACATTTCCACTAAGTCTATCATTGAAAAAATCCTCTAACTTTACTTCATGAAAAAACTTCCCTATCCACAGACTGACACTGTGCTCTTCTGTGTTTGATTTTTACAATATATTTAATTTACTCAGGGTGACAGTCATGTCTCTTCCTGGATAAAGGAGGAGAATGTGTGTCTCCACCTCTTGTTAGCATTTCAACCCTTGAACCTCATCACTGGGAGCCTGAACAGAACTGTAGAACTGACATGTATATAACTTTAGGCTTGGACATTGGGGAGTTTCCCTTGTTGTTCTTCTTCTGTCAATGAATTTTGAAGGAAGAACTCCAATCTGATGAGGCTGAAAGAGGGAAATGACTGAGAAGGAAGTTTCTGGTTTAAGCTTCATATTTACGTACTCAATATCAAAACAGAGTGGGAAGCTTCCTGGCCAGCTCCTGTCACTTGAGGATAGCATGATCACAGCAAGGTGTAGTCTATCATGAACAATCAGACTCTAGTTCTTGGTATTTTCTTATGCAATATGAAGTAAATGATATCATGGATCCTTAAAAAGTACTCGCATTGGCTTTCTTAATTCATAAATACAACTTGTGTATATTTTATATAAGTACAATGCACTAACAGATTGTATCACTGGAGTACCATATGGATATAATTTAATAGAATCATACATTTTTATTCTCTAATGAAAATAGATTTCCTGAGAATATGTGGTAAATTGATATCCAAATGTTGGCCTCATCCCATTTCTAGCTTCCTGCACTTTAAAAATATCAATTTATCCTCTTGTGTACTTGACTTAATTTCCTTATTTCAGGTCAGAAAATGGACAATGTCAAGTATGGTGGTTTGAGAAACTCTCTTCATTGTATTCTACTGACATATAATTTGTAATCATGACTAGAAGTTAACTAAAAGGAACAGAGCTTGACTAATTCTGATCACTAAGCTCAGTTGGGAGATGCACCCATGTACCTGCATCTTCCAGCTATGCAGAAATGCCATCCTAGATGATGTTGATAAGTGTTCTTGTGGTTTCATGGCTAGGCCTTGTTTTACCTGCTTGCTTTGTAACAGTGCCTTCTATTGCAATTTTCTTTAAAATCTCTGTGTTAGTGTTATACCACCAATTTAAAAATATGTACAGATTGTCTCTTGCTCTTATGCACGTGGTTTTTAACATGTGGGTCATGAAACCTTGTAAGATGACTGCCCCTTTCACAGGGGTCATCTAAGAGCATTGGAAAACACAGATATTTACATTACGATTCATAGCAGTACCAAAATTACAGTTATGAAGTGTTGATGAAAATAATTTTATGGTTGGGGGTCATCACAGCATGAAGAATTTTATTTAAGGGTCACAGCATTAGAAAGGTTGAGAGCCACCACTCTTGTGCATGTTCATTGAAAGGAGATAGCTTAACTAAATTGAATCACTAATGGTTTCCTCCTTCCCTACACTTTATTTTAGAAGGAAATCCCTGTGCATCCATAGGACTTGCTTTCCAAAGGACGTTAACTATTCAGGTAAAACCCTCTCTCTTGAGTATGGTAAATATGCACTTTTAGACTTTGAAAGTATCGACTTTTTAACTTTACTGTAGTTTCTATGTGGGATAAAGGGAAGAGAGCTAAGAATGAGGTGGGTTTGTTATTATTGGATTTTTATTAAGCCAATGAAAAGGACTTGGAATAAAAATCAGGAGGTCTGAGCCATTCTCAGTTGCAATATCTCTGACTAGCTTGAGTCTCTTCTTATTGGAGCTCTGTTTCCCATTGAGTTAAAGAAGAATCTGGCTTCACTCTGAGTCTCACCATAAATACACATTTGAACAGAGAGCATACTTAAAGGTAACACTCTTCTATTCTGTCTAAACTTAAGTCACTGTATTTGGAGAAGGATCCTAAGGCATTTTTTAAATTGAAAGTTACTAGGCATTTGGTGGACTCAGGAATCCATAAAGTAGAAATCTAAAACTTGGTGTGAAACCAGAAGGTGGACCATGGGGGAAAGTGCAGTCAAGATATCCTTGAGTGACTGGATGTCTGTGGAAAAGGAATATCACAGGGCATAGAGGAACTGGTCAGAGTTCTGTAGAGTTAAACCATACCTCCTGTGATGGTTAATATTGTCAACAAGACAAAAATCCAGGTTTACTTGGGAGACAAGGCCAAGTCTAAATAACTTTAATTGTTGTGGTAAGACTCATGCTTACTGTTGATAAGATCCTTCCTTGGTCAGAGGATACTGGGACTCTGGGTTGTATATAGAAGAGAAAATGTGCTGAGCAACATGGATGAATGCTTTTCTCTTTGGTCTTGGTGGTGATGTTTGTGATGAGACCAGCTCCCCATAGCTCTTGTCACTATGATTACCCTGCTGTGGTGAATTATGACCTGGAACTGTGATGAAAGGAGAATTTTCTCACACCAGAACAGAAACTAAGATACATGTTACCACTCTCCCTCCCTATTTTTATTTGCTTTTGAGTGTTGCATTGTAATATATTTATGTACACACACACCCATACACATACACACAGACACAAACACACACACCACTTTGAGAGTTGTTTTAATTAGGATTTTACTGCTGTGAACAGACACCATGACCAAGGCAACTTTTATAAGGACAAAATTTAATTGGTTGCATACCATGTGTGTTCTTTTGTGATTGTGTTGCCTCTCTCAGTATGACACTTTCTAGCTCTATCCATTTGCCTAATAATTTCATGAATTCATTCTTTTTTTTATTCGATATATTTTTTATTTACATTTCAAATGATTTCCCCTTTTCTAGCCCCCCACTCCTCGAAAGTCCCATAAGCCCCCTTCTCTCCCCCTGTCCTCCCACCTACCCCTTCCCACTTCCCCGTTCTGGTTTTGCCCTATACTTCTTCACTGAGTCTTTCCAGAACAAGGGGCCATTCCTCCTTTCTTCTTGTACCTCATTTGATATATGGATTATGTTTGGGGTATTCCAGTTTTTTAGGTTAATATCCACTTATTAGTGAGTGCATACCATGAGTCACCTTTTGAGTCTGGGTTACCTCACTTAGTATGATGTTCTCTAGCTCCATCCATTTGCCTAAGAATTTCATGAATTCATTGTTTCTAATGGCTGAATAGTACTCCATTGTGTAGATATACCACATTTTTTGCATCCACTCTTCTGTTGAGGGATACCTGGGTTCTTTCCAGCATCTGGCAATTATAAATAGGGCTGCTATGAACATAGTAGAGCATGTATCCTTATTACATGGTGGGGAATCCTCTGGGTATATGCCCAGGAGTGGTATAGCAGGATCTTCTGGAAGTGAGGTGCCCAGTTTTCAGAGGAACCGCCAGACTGATTGCCAGAGTGGTTGTACCAATTTGCAACCCCACCAGCAGTGGAGGAGTGTTCCTTTTTCTTCACACCCTCTCCAACACCTGCTGTCTCCTGAATTTTTAATCTTAGCCATTCTGACTGGTGTAAGGTGAAATCTCAGGGTTGTTTTGATTTGCATTTCCCTAATGACTAATGAAGTTGAGCATTTTTTAAGATGCTTCTCTGCCATCTGAAGTTCTTCAGGTGAGAATTCTTTGTTTAACTCTGTACCCCATTTTTAAATAAGGTTGTTTGGTTTTCTGGAGTCTAACTTCTTGAGTTCTTTATATATATTGGATATTAGCCCTCTATCTGATGTAGGATTGGTGAAGATCTTTTCCCAATTTGTTGGTTGCCGATTTGTCCTTTTGATGGTGTCCTTTGCCTTACAGAAACTTTGTAATTTTATGAGGTCCCATTTGTCAATTCTTGATCTTAGAGCATACGCTATTGGTGTTCAGTTCAGCAATTTTCTCCCTGTACCAATGTCCTCAAGGGTCTTCCCCAGTTTCTTTTCTATTAGCTTCAGAGTGTCTTGCTTTATGTGGAGGTCCTTGATCCATTTGGATTTGAGCTTAGTACAAGGAGACAAGGATAGATCAATTCGCATTCTTCTGCATGCTGACCTCCAGTTGAACCAGCACCATTTGTTGAAAAGGCTATCTTTATTCCATTGGATGTTTTCAGCCCCTTTGTCGAGGATCAAGTGGCCATAGGTGTGTGGGTTCATTTCTGGATCTTCAAACCTGTTCCATTGATCTGCTTGCCTGTCACTGTACCAATACCATGCAGTTTTTAACACTATTGCTCTGTAGTATTGCTTGAGGTCAGGGATACTGATTCCCCCAGAATTTCTTTTGTTGCTGAGAATAGTTTTAGCTATCCTGGGTGTTTTGTTATTCCAGATGAATTGAATTCATTGTTTTTAATAGCTGAATAGTAGTACTCCATTGTGTATATATACCATAGTTTCTGTATCCATTCCTCTGTTGAGGGACATCTGGGTTCTTTCCATCTGCTGGCTATTATAAATAAGGCAGCTAACAAAGGGAAACTGAGGGGGGGAGGTGGGAGTGTGTTGGGTGGAGGGGCATATATGTGGAGGCAGGGGGAAGGAGCAGAGGGAAGGGTTGGGGAGTCTTCGGGGAGGGGGATATCAGGAAATGTTTTACCATTGGCAATGTAAATGAAGATGATATTCAATTAAGAAAAAAACAATTTACTTAGGGCTGGCTTACAGGTTCAGAGGTTCAATCCATCGACTTGGCAGCATCCAGGCAAGCATAGGGCAGGCAGAGCTGAGAGTTCAACATCTTTATCTGAAGGCTGCTAGTAGAATAATAACTTCTAGGCAGTTAGAATGAGGGTCTTAAAACCCATGCCCACAGTGACATACCTACTCCAACACCCTCTTAATAGTGCCATTCCCTAGGCCAAGCACATACAAACCACCACAGGGGTCTCTCTGCAACCTCCCAGCTGCTCTGTGAGTGGAACAAATTCCTGTCTTCCTCCTACCTCATTCCTTAGTTTAAAATTGATTTTGAAAACAAGTATAGAACCACGAAGAAAGGGCAACCAGACTGAAAAATCAAAAACCTCATCTTTGTCAGGTCATCAGTTCCATTAAATTTATCTATACTCATAGATGTTTGAGGGTTGTTGTATGTAATTAATGTGTATGTGTGAATGTAAATTAAAGGAGAGGAGTGAAACCTGTGACATTTAATGCCTTTCTGGAGTGGCAAAAGCAAAGGTAGATTTACAAACGACTGTAAGTAGAGGGGTTGTAGGTACAAAGGAAGGCATAGAAGGAGCAGTGAGTTTCATGGAAGCTTCCAGTTTTGGCTGGGTTAAGTGAAGAGGCTTAACTTGGTTAAGCCTCTGGAGGGCTTTCTAGGGAAGCAAGTCAGAATAGAATTCTACTGTGACTGGTTGGGAGTGTCAGCATAAAACCACAGCCCTCAACTCAGAAGGGAGTCAGATTATTTTGGAGTCAAAATAAGAGTGACCATGGCCCAGAAACACAGAATTAGGTTATCTCAGGTTCCGTGATCCCATGTGGAAGCAAGTTTGGAGAGATGTTATGGTAACAGAACAAAGAAAGTTATAAATCAAGGCATTTTGAAAATACATTAGTGGAAATATTAAGTGAGCAGTTAGAGCAAATCTTAGATATACCCCCAGATGTAATCTGATAACATTCGTAGCCCTTGGACTGGTGGAGAATAAAGTTCCATATAGTTAATTCATTCCATTTTTTTTTTTAAATCTGCTGTCAAGATATTAGGCTTGGTCAGTAACAGAACATTAGATCCGGGAATGATGAAAACAAGGAATGACAATACAAAAACCTAAACATTGTCTCTGTTAAAAAGGAATCAGATTTAGCAATTGCAAAATTTCACCCACTTCGCATCTTTGAAGGTTTAATTAGTCAATCAGTCTGTGTAGAAGGCTTCTTTCCAGGAATTTTCATTCACAGAAGGAACGTAGAGGGAGGTTCTGGTTGTTATTATCTCCTTTATTTGTTCTTTCAGGAACAAGTGGATCATCTGGCCTCCTCGTGGACTAATGAATGTGATACATTGCTTATCATTCTTGCTCTACTTGTAAGTGTT
This sequence comes from Apodemus sylvaticus, assembly GCF_947179515.1. NCBI lineage: Eukaryota > Metazoa > Chordata > Mammalia > Rodentia > Muridae > Apodemus > Apodemus sylvaticus. The sequence continues at coordinate 104,109,367 of NC_067477.1, read as the reverse complement.
CTCCTGCCTCCATTCTGTTTTCTGACCCTTTGTCTTTGCTTCTTTGCTTCTCAAAGGCAGTGAAGAGGTCTTTTTCTTCTGTGCATTCCATCTTTATATTGTACAGTGAACAAAATAAGTGCAAAGGTATTATTAGTTAAATAAACAAAACCATGATGAATGTAGAACAGGGAGATAATAATGAATAATTGATGGGGGTATTGGTAACCTAAATGTGTTTTATTTAGAAGACTGCAAACAGTGTTCCTATCTGCAGATGCCATGGGAGAACTGAACTCTTCAGGAAGGCACAGGATCTTGGCTTTGCCCACAGAAAATCAGAGATACACAGAGGTCCAGTGGTAAAGTAAAATTGCAGAGTTCGTATTCACTAATAAACACTGATAAGGAGTTTTCCCTTTCATGCTTGCATGTGGGAGGCACAGGAATCATCTGTTTTTTTCCATGTTAGGGCATGAGGGTTAGAGAGCAGAAATTGCAGGTAGAAAGTTACTGATGGAGATGGTGACTCTATTGGATAGCTCTCCAATAAGTAGAGCATACTCACAGTTTCTGAGAGGTCCCTGGCAGTCAGCTCTGTGGGAGTTGCTTAAGTGCACACAGGTCAGAAGAGCCTCTCTAATGGAAGTCAAGGTGGTTAACTTGGGTCAGTGGCGCAGAAGGGATATAGAATTGCTGCTCTTGAATGTTAGTGCTTATCCTTATCCCCTATTGATCTCTGAACACCAGGAAAAGTTACTTCCCTTTGCTTAGCTTCAACTTTTTGATCCCTCATCCCACAAAAGAAAGTTAGGAGGTGGTAATTCATAAGGTTCCTCACAGTTGAAATATGCGGTATTGAATACACACATGTAGCATATTGCACAAATCATCTTAGAATAATAGTGTATTTATCAAGGGTTCTAAAAATGCTTTAGGATAAAATTGTGTTTAAATCTAATTTTGTGTATAGATCATTCATGTTAGAGATATGTGGAGGTGACTGAGACACCAGTAATTGTGGGTGCCATATTGATCATGTGTGATGCCGGGTGTGCAGGTAGCTTACAAACTGTAGAAAACTTTGCAAGGGATAGTGTTGTGTACACTGTAGAGTTGAGAGATTATTATTATTACCTACCCAGCAACTTCTGGAACATTCATGTGGGGACAGCAAGCTATCCTTGGCTGGGTTACTCAATTCCAGCCTCAAAGTTGGACTTAGGGAAAAGAGCAGATCTATTTCTGTTAGCTTTATCTAAATCCCTGAAGTGACCTGGCTGGCTTCCCAGAACTTCATCAAAGCAGAGTGTAAACCAATGGAGCTGGCCAGGCTGAAATGTGAAAAAAATCCATTATGGCTTCCCTTTTGCTGGGTGCTTGACACGTTCAGGGGTTTACATACCTGGTCTATTTGCTACTTGAATGGTACCCTACATCTTCAACCTTGAACCAGTCCCTTTTAACCCTGTACTGCTTGATCTGCACATTGTAGTTGAGTTGACAGAATGAGATTATTTATAACCCTTTGAAATAATAAGGTTTTAAAATGAACAATTTGACATAAATCAGGGTCAAGGCCTTACCCACAGAATGTGATTAAAGTCAGTGTTTCCTTGTATCAGATGAACTGCTTTCTGGCTTGGGGGAGGGGTATTTTTTTAACTTGTTTTCTTCTCTCTCTCTCTCTCTCTCTCTTCATGACATATATATGTATGCATGTATGTATGTATGTATGTATGTATATATGTATGTATGTAAATACATATGGCACCAGGTCAGATCTGGAGTGTGAGTTACTATGCAGCTATACATCGGAGACTTTTGGACACAGATGACAGTTAAAAATGAGACAGCTTGACTTCTAGGCTTCTCATTGCCTCACATGCTGGGCCAGTATTTTGAACTCTGTACTCTAGATATATGGCCCCTAGGACATAGTAGTCACTAGATAACTACAATTTAGGAAACTTACCAATTAGGCAAAGCAAGACATGGGCATAGGAGACAAAACCAAAGACAGACATGGGTATTCTGAGCCTGATGGCAGAACAGTGGAGTCTACTGGGTAGGAGAGAGGGAAGGAACAGATATGAATTTCTGGTTCTTAAGTCATGCAGAGAGAAAGGTTCTTTATAATTAGACATTAAATTCACATTTACTGATCTGAACACTTCCCCATGTCTGCCTTTAATCTACATTTCTTTCAAATGTGAAAGTCTCAGAGAGTTCAGCAGAAGCCTGTGAGATGCCAGGCAATAGCTAACTACTTAATAGGTGCTCTAACTGGGGTAGTTACACTTTAATGGGCATGTCCAGGGTGACATTTATCCTTTTCCCACCAGACTTCATGTAGTAAAAGTGTCCAGGTGCAAAAAGTATCCACAAACTAATCCCATCCCCAAGCCTTACCATACAGTGTCACAGCCAGCCTCTCCTTCTGGTCCTTCCTTTTCTTCCTTCTTGTGTGCCTTCCTCCCTCTGTCCTTCCCTCCTTCCCTCCTTCTCTCCCTTTCTCCTTCTTTCAAAAGCAGAGGAGAAGATTTTCCCAGCATTTTGCAAGAAACATAGTGGCTATCTCCTGAATCTTACTGCCTTTATTTGAACCCAAATTCTGTTTTCCAGCTCTACCAATGACAGTTTCAATTATTCAAGCCCAGTTTCAGGACCAATTGGTTCATCTCCCATCATTCCAATCACTGAACATGTATACTTGATCTGTAGCTGAACTTCAGCCTTCTACCTATTTCTTATCCATTCTTTTCTCAGTGACTTCTCATATATACCTGACATGCAAGGCACCCAGCAGATGCTCTGACTTGCTGAATAGCCTTAACGTTTCAGAAGGCAATAGATTAGCAACGTGAAAACTCAAAGAAAAGTATGGACCTCCTTCTCAAGGAAAACCACACAGAATACTTTAGAGTGTTTCTGTAGTCTTCAGTCATTACACCCAAGCTGGGTAGGCCAATAGGAACTAATAGAGTAGAAACATAGGTATAGTAGATTAGGCACCCCCACTGCCAAATGCCAATCCATGAACTCAAGAGTTTAGTCATGATTATTCTGTGAATCATGGCAAAATAATAACTAATGAAATATAAGACAATAGAAAAATCTTGTAGGGCTTCATAAATAACATGGTTGGTAACATGCCTGGTGTGCAAGCATGAGGATCTGAGTTTGGATCCATAATACCTATGTAAAGACTGAGCATCATGGCAGACATCTGTAACTGCAACATTTGACAGTAGATCTAGATCTCCATGGTGGGTTCCTGGAACTCATTGGGCAGATGGCTTAGGGGCATTCTCACATTTAGTGAGAAACCTTGTTTTAACAAATAAAGTAGAGTGTGATCAAGGAAGACACTCTTCTTTGACTTGACTTGTGACTTCCATAAATGAATTTACACATGTGCACCCACAACTATAGGTTCATATAACACACACACACATACACACACACAAACACACACACACCACCTAGCTTTCATTGCAACAAAATAAAGTATCATTATCAATAATCAATGAATAGTTGAGTTAAAACAGATGAACTCTATATCTTTAGAGAAAGAGTAGTGTTAGTTATTATTATTCTCTCTTTCTGTGCACATAGTAGACTATATATGCCAATCTTCTGGCGGTTGCACAGAACTATAATATTTGTCTTGTAAGTGATACCTGTTTTCTCAGGCTTCAGTGGAAAGCCAACTTGTAATTCTCTAGCCTGTGAGTCTCTTCCCTTCCATCCTAAGGTGATGGAGATATATGAATGGGCCAGAATTCACTGCTGAGAAGCCACAACAGTATCACTCAGACCCACACCGTAATTTTCATGCATGAAATATGAACATCAGCGCCAAACCCCCATATTTTCAGAGTTGTTTGTTCTTGTAGAATAACCTAACTTTATCTGAGTAATGAGTCTCTCAAGAGTATTGTCTGATGTACATGGACTTTCACTGAGAACATCCATTCTCTAAAGAGATCTTCTTTGTGTATATCTTTTATTGTCTTCTTCTACAAACCATGCAGCAGGGTAATACAACAACATCACATCCATCTGTCAAAAGAAGAGTGGCCACATTTTGACTTCCCTTGTCTAAGAAATCGGTGACTCCATCTTTAAAGGAGTAATTGGCTATTCTGTGCATTGTGGTCATATAGCAATGTGTTTTCTTGTTCTTTTCCCAGGACACTGTGAGTGGCATGCAGGAGATGCGGAAGGGTCAACACATGGCTGCTAATGTGATTAATTAAAGTCTTTAGTATAAGTGGCTGGTGGTATTTAGTGGTACCTTAGAGGGATTAAAGCTGGTTAAACTTATGGGTGGAGGGGGCAGATTAATGAATGAGTCAGCAGTGGTGAAAGGGGGTTGGGTTATTCTTCAGTGGAGCAGTTAATAAACATCCCTACCTCCACATTACCTATGAGGGATCTCAGCTTAATCCTTTAAATGCTTTCACCATCTGTAATTAGGTAATTAGTTTGGGGAGAATTGTAGCACATGTACAAGGAGAAAGGAAAACAACAACTGCATATGAATAAACACGAGCTGTTTATTTTATAGTAAAACAGTGCTGCTTAATTCTGTTGCTTCAGTGTAGCATTGGTCTCAGAATCAACACTGGCCTTCCAGAGAGCAAGAGCTGCTTTGCTCGCTGCATAGACCTCTGTAATTGCTAGAGTACTCTGAACTCTTGACACAACATTAAATGCCCTTGAATTGATTTCTCAGCAGGTATTAGAGGTGAAGTTAAGGTTGTGCCCTGGAAGGACTTCCATAAGCCACCAGATCTGAAATGAGCATATATACATTAAAGAGTGCCTCAGTGTACCTGGAAATTCCATTAGGTCTGGTTCTTGTCCCCTTTCTCTTTGTTTCTTAATTCTTTCTCTCTATATGACATTCCAGTGCTGTGACCTTTTCATGTTTTAAACTGAGGCTAGGTGTGAGAGAAAGTTGAAGATCTTGCCTTTGAGAAGGTTGCAAGTTGTGGGTAGTTTGATAAATAAGACATGTAAATCAATGAATCATAAGCCAATGAGAGCAGTTTTACTGAATCACTGAGCCATATGTGAGGAGGTCTCTATGGGACTTGGGGGACATTGGCTTCGGGTCTTTTTTCTTTTCTAGCCTCTTCCAGAAAATATTTTCATCTCTCTACTCCAAGTCTACAGCTGATCTGTACCTACGATACTGTACCTTGGGTTTGATATCATGAAGAAGCTGAAGGTTGTTTTAAAAATACATGGTTGCTGTGACATGCAATGAAAAAGCAGTTTTAGTACTTTTACTACTAATTTTTATGGGACAAACAATTTTCAATTAGATTCAATATCATTGGAAAACTGTGGATGGTTCATTGTTATTTGAGTCTTAAGAGAAAGGATATCTCATTTTGGAGAATGAACAGAAATGCAGAGAACTTATAAAATAAGGAAATTAAAGGAATTAGAAAAGCAAAGAAATTATACCTGATAGCCTGAGGTACCAATTATTTGCTTAATAATGGACAGGCAGAGCTAGAGGAATAGGAGAGAAGATTTAAAAAGTGATGTTATGGCTGTAATAATGATGAAAGGGCACGTGTAAAATATACATTTTTTTTGCCTCATAACAATAATTTCTCAAGAAACTCAGATAATTTAAAAATACTCTTTCAACATATAAGGAAGTTCTGTCTCACTAAACCCATCCTATGTCAGAATTCATTAAATTCATCTATTCTAGTCAACAACTCCCACCATTCAGGTACACATTGGCATATAGGGTATGTGCAGTTCCATTGGTAACCGTAGGTCTGGCTCATTACTGCACCTCAGAATCAAAAAAGAGAATCAACCCAGCTCGTCATAGAATATCATCATACATATCACTGACTTTGGAAGGCATAGCAGTTCAAGAATCGTTGATGCTTTATGTGTATTGCATTTGCAACATTATAAAGCTGAGAAATGGTAAATTCATCCATCATTATGTCAGAGAATGTTAGCACAATGATTCCTGAATAGAATTATTGATAGGTAGGTGATTGTTGACATCTTATTTGTGATCATTTTTATAAAGCAATGGAGGACAAACATTTTAATAAAGCTTCATAAACTGATGCTGCTTAGTAATTACACTCCTAAGATTTAACCACATCATCAGAAGATCAGTCTTACCTGGCTTTATAATCCTATGTTTGAATTTGAATGTGTCACATGGTGCTCAGAAATTGAACAGAATTAGTGTACGCATCCAATTAGATACGATTTCTCAACATTGCAGATGCTAAAAGAGCCACCGTGTTTATGCTGGGAATTGAATCTAGGCTCTCTTGAAGAGCAGCCAGCTAAGCTATCTCTTCTTCAGCCCCATACACTAATTATTTTATGTGCCCGTGTGCTGCATATAGGTCAACCTGCTCAACTAGCCACACTTATGCAATAGTTCTTGTCCCTAGACTCCATTCTCAATCTCCATTTATTCCACCACTATTTCATTATTTAGTTGACTATCTTTTGCTTCCCTGTCTTATTTTTTTTTACTTATAAATATTATTTTGAACAGAAATCTGTGCATTCATACTTTCTGCATTCTTCTATTCAGGTGCAAACCTTGATTAACATTGTATTTAGCCTTGTTGGTAATGACATGAAGGAAATAAGATGGCATATTTCAGGAGGCTTACAATTTGCTGGTAGAAAGATTCACTGATATTTCTGAAGACTGTGGTTTAACTGGTATTATGGGAAACCACAAGCTATTGAAAGTTCTGGAAAAAAAAACTTTAATGAGGACCAGAGCAGAAGGCAGACATCAAAGAGTGGTGGAATAAGTAGCCCAATGACAGTTTGTAAGGATGGTATTTGTGTCCAGAGTTCTCTATTTTCCTGTCTCAGCCACCTCATGTCAAGTCTTAGCCTAATAAAGCCACTGTCATTGGGCTGTAGTCTTAATTTTTTATTTAATGATGTAACAGCATTTTTTTTGAAGTATACCTAAAATTCCATGAGACCTTATCAAGAGTATTTTTAAAAGGTTTGAATGTCAAGTTTTAATAATTTGTTTTTAATGTAGAGAAACACAATTGATTTCACAAGAAAGCCATATCCAGTGGTCATCTAAGCCAGTTAATTTTAATAGAGCATATTGTCTTTTGTATTTTCTACATATACAGTCTTGTTCCTATTAATGAATAAACTGTGTCCCATGGGTGTATTATTTACTGTTGAGATCAGTTTTTTCATCCCAATATTTTTTCCTCTCTAAATGTTTGGATATTCTTATGAACCAATTATAACTGTGATAAAAACTTACTCTACCACGAGTACACTTCCCTTTCTTTTCTTTAGCACATTCATGATGGCTGCTTTAAAGTCTGCCTGAGCAACCTCCAATTCTTTTAACTCTGTTTCTGCTTAGTCTTTCTTCTTTTTGGGTTTGATCACATAGCTCTGTGAGGTTACATGCCTATCAATTTTAGTTGAGTGTCATGGCTATGTTTCTAGCCTCCAGTGTAGACCCAAGATCAGTAAATCCATCAGAGGCCATTATCTCCTGTGCCCCTCTGTCAAGGACTTTCTTTCCTGGAGTTCTAAAATCATTATTGCTTATCAATTGTCTGCTTGTTTGAGATATTTTTGCTTGCTGGTCTGTTTTAATCTGTCTTTTAAAAAATTATTTATGTGTAATAATTGCTGTTTCTTGATGTTTTTCTCAGATCTGCAATACTCAAAGGATATATTCAAATTTAATACACTGGAGATTTAATATCTTTACCTCAAAATAGTAGGCAGCAGGAGGTGAAAATAACCAGCAACCCAACCAAGAAACCAAATATCACGGCTAATCTTATTTGTTAATTTGGCTTTATGTAGGACTAGCTAAGATCCAGACATCTGGGCACACACCTGTGAAGAGGTTTTCTTTACTGAATCAATTAAAGTAGGAAGACCACATTCTCTTGTTAGCACAGAAGAAGGAAGCGTTTGCTTTTTGCCTGCTTGACCACACTCATGTTGGCAAGATCATCTGTACTAGTGCTGGGGAATTCTTTTGCTGGTATTAGTGCCTACTTCTATAAGATCCAGTGAAGATGAAGGAACAGCAGTTCTCCAGGTCTCTACTACAACATTGGGACTGCTGAGAAATACAGTCTTGTAGTGGAACAACTACTTGACTCTTGACCTTTATGTGGGGAGACATACACTATTGAACTACTGGGTCTAGAGCTTGTACAAAACTCTAATACATCATAAATATCAGCTCTGGTCCTCTAGAGAACCCTGATTAATATACTAACCAAACATGAACTGACCAATCAACAAGTAAGCAAGCAACTCACCAATAAATAAACAACTGTAGGAGGGTTGTTAGTCAAGATTCCACAGGTTCCTAAGAAACTGACCATTTCAAGGTTAAAAGGTCAGAAAGCAATATTGTTTGGAATGCATTGAACATTTATTTGGACTGGCACAGCTTTATTTTAATTAAAATATCTATGTGGAAATGATGTAGATTTCTTTCTTACTCCCATTTTTAGGAGAAAATTTAGCAACTTAAACCACCAATACCACTTATTTTTCCCAGGAATTTAAAACACCCCCCTTCATAAAACAAAGAAAACAAATTAAACTACTTAGCATTTCATAGAGGTAAGCAGCCATTCCTACTTTCTTATTCCCTTAAGACTCATTTCTTAATCACAAGACTGTTCCACTCTGTGATAAATGGTTAGCATTATTTTTGAGGAGAGAAGGCACTTTCATTTCCTAGGCTGGATCTTAATGTCCCTTCCTGTTAGTTAAAGGAGTTGAAGTCACCAATATCTGGATTGTCATTTTCCTTTTTCAATCCCCCTTTGTGGATAAGGGGGAATCATACCTTTTTCCTTAATACATTTCTGGTTAGTTTACATAACCAGAGTTACCTTTAAAAATTCTGTATTTAGTGAATTTGAGATATTCATCCTTAACTCTACATGCTATCTATAATACATCTTATTATAGTAAGTTAGCCCTAATGTAGAAAAAAATCATTATTATATTTTATTTTGAAATGGCAAGATCCACTTTGGGAATTTTTCTGGGGCTATTCTACCTTCAGTCACAACTGAGCAGAGCTTCAATCCATCCAAAGCTAAGCCAAAGTAGATTCAGACGTCAAGGCTGAGCTTAAGCAATGATTAGATGAAGCAGATAGTGAACATTTGTTTAATGTTTAACAATTATAATTCACTTGAAATTCCCTCTTGTAGTATACCTTTCCCCTTTTAAAATCTGAAATAGAGTCTGAACATCAGACATAAATTTTTGATCCTATTCACCTGTGACCACAAATATTCAGACCCATGGATATTCTTCTGAGAGACACTGCTGCTTGCTTCTTGAAGTGGACCCAATACAGTGCAGTCTGGATAATCATTTTGATGACTCCAGGACTCATTATGAATCTTCTCAGACTTCTTTCAACAAACCCACAATAGTATGTAATGGATTGACAGTTACCAGGTTGGGATGCATGCTAGCTTAGCCTAGCTTGCCAATAGCACAAAAGCTGCAGAGGATAATTTTTGCCCCCTCTGGGTCTGACATTATTTTTTTCTGTAAAAGAGGGATGGAAATTGCTGTGGGTCTCAGAGTCTATGTGATTTTTAAGAAGGAACAGAAAGGGGTCCAGTTCCACTTTCCTAAGCTCTGGAAAATTATAAAAGTACATTTAGTTGCTACCATTACTGGGAGAGGTTACTCAATGCACTTGGAAAGCCTGGGGAAATGTAGACTGGCTTCTATGTGCTGAGTGATTGTACTCTCTTGGCGCTGAGTGATTATACTCACTTACGTACCTATAAGCCCTTCCCATATTATCAAGTGATATCTAATGTTGTTTTCCGGTTATTAGTATTCATCCAAAGGCTCATTTTGAGCCTCACTTTGATGTTCTCTCATAAATTCATAAGATTTTTCTCATTCATATTCTAAGCAGATCACTGCAGAAGTCAGATTCAGGGTGTCAGTCTAGGACTCTCTCATATTTCCTTATTCAGATATTGCCGACACTATGTCAGGAATTCAAAGTATTTTGACCCTGATTGTGTGGTATCTAAATATGTAGAACGATTTCCTTGTCTGTGCATTTTTTCTTCTAGAGTCATCTGAACTGACTTTAGCTTCCTTCCTTCTTTCTTTCAAAGGGGAAGGTCAGGAGAAGGATTCTCCCACTGAAGCAGAACTGGTTCCAGCATCTAAAACACTTTTCCAGTGTCATGGCGACATTGTTTTTTTTATATGAAATCTGTTGCTGACTGCCTTCCTGGGCAGCTTAGAAAGAGGCCCAAGGGTTTAGGTAGGAGATTGAAAGTTTGGAGTACAAATGAGCAACAAGGAATACTTCTATTTTCCAGTCTTTTGAATATTTATGTTTCCTGGTTGTTCTGAAGTTGATAAACCTTCTTCAGAAACTCCTGAATAAGGCTACCTATTTATAAAAGTAAAATGGGAAGTGGTGTGTGTGTTCTGGTTGTAAGCATTGGCTGCTCTTCCAGAGGATCTAGGTTCTATTATTAGCATCTACATAGTGGCTCACAAACACCTTAAACTGCAGTTCTAGAGAACGTGGCGTATTCTCCAGGCCTGTATGGAGAAGATACACATGTGTCACACAATGCAGGCAAGATACCCACACAATGAAATAAATGTAAATAATTATTTTTTAAACGTGAAATGTGGAACAAAGGAAATGAAACTTGTTGGGTCTATCAATCTAGTTGTTATGATGTGGATGGATTTTCCTCAAGGACCTTGTTAATTTAAAGGCTTTTTGTCCTAGCACATGATGAACTGGGCTGTAATGGAATTCAAGAGGTAAGGTCAAAATGGAAGAAGTTTGGCTGCTGGGGTCATTCCCTGGAAGGGATATTGAGACACCAAGCATTTCTTCTCTCATCTGCTTCTTGTCTGCTGCACTGGCACTCGTAGATTTCTGTTTTCTGTGATTCTGCTACAATATTTTCCTTACCACAGACTCAAAGGCAACAAAGCCAAGAAGCTAAGGACTGAAATCGGTGAAACCAAGGGTTGAACACTTTTTTTCTTTATAAGGTATTAATCTGTTATGTTGTCATTCACTCTCAGCAGCACTTTGAGATTTTGTTCTTAGTAATTGCTTTCTCCCCTTCCCTCAAACCAGAGTGTTCTGTGCAATGTCATTCAGTCCAGCTGTTAACACGTTCACCTCAGGTCCTCCAAAATGTAATCTATTCTCAAACATTTTATCTTAAGAGTTTAGAGTTAGGGACTAGTGAGTTAGAAGTGCTTACTCTATAAGTACACAGGCCAGCAAGGGAAACAAGAGAGACCCCGTATAAAGAAAGTGCAAGGAAAGAGAAAGAAGCAATTCCTGAAAGTTATCCTCTGACATGCACTGTAGCACATTCCTATGTGAATGCGTGTGCGCGCGCGTGTGTGTGCGCGCGCGCGCACACACACACACACACACACACACACACACACACACTCAGACAGGTCAGCAACCACTGCAAAGTAACTTAGACTTAAGACATGTAAACATTATATTATAGGAAAGGCAACGATGTTCTTTCCCCTTGGCTACCTTCAAGAGAGAACCTGAAAGAAGAAAGAACACAAAACACATACATACAGGGGCACAAACACGCAAACATATATACATAAACAGCATACATACACACACACACACACACACACACACACACACACACGCATGCACGCAATGATGATATGTTGATGGTGATATTAACAAAATACTTTTTAAGTGTTTGGAGTTTTGATGAACAAAGTTTGCAAGGGACCAGCCCTGGCAAACCTTTCAGGTTCTCTCTTGAAAGTAAAGTGTGTTTGTGGTGTCAAGACTTGGTCCTATGTGATATTTAGGGTTGCTTTTTCTATATCAAAACATTTACCTGTCTTAAGTCTAAATTACTTTGCAGTAGTAGCTCACCTTCTGAGTTCCTCTGAGGCCAGAAACTACAAGTGTCTGGAGTTTAGCACTTCATAGTAACAGCATGGGGGTGGTAGTGGGGAATTCAGTAAAGGTATTCATTGCTGGTGCTCCTTTCTATTGGTGAATCAGCCAGAAGCCCCCCTAGTTAAGCTGGTTAACTCTTTGTGAACCGAAGAAGAAGAAGGAAAAGAATTCGATGCTTTATACAGGGAAATATGTGCATTCATTACCCACATTGGCCCAGCCTGTCGCAATCAACTCCACACGTTTTCATGCATGCTTACATACATACACATATACCTACATACATGGGTGGACGGGGCAGAGCTCCCCAAACCAAACCATTCAACAAGCCACTTTACTTCTTTTTTTTTTGTTTTTGTTTTATGCCTTCTTAGACAAAAAGTTATTTAGAAAATTACCTCAGAAATGGATGGAGAGAAGGTTTATGGGACATATGGGGAAGGGGGATCTGGGAAAGGGGAAATCATTTTCAATGTAAACAAAGAATATAGAAAATAAAAATATTTAAAAAAAATGAAAAAAAAAAGAAAGAAAATTACCTCAGAGATAAAATGCTACATAGAATGGGAGTTATAGAAGGATATTGATATTGAGTTCAAAGCAGTCTTTCATTATAACATACTCACTAAATATTCAACAATTTTTACACGGCCTTGCCTTGCCTTATCATAGTGCACATTTGTGACCTTATCCTTGTTCCTGAATGTTTTTTCTTAGCAACAAAATTGTTTATTTCCCTGTTTACTATGATTATGAAAGCTCATTATATTTCATATTATGCAGCCTTTATTTACTATTATGAGGAGTGGGCAATTCTATTCTTGAGTCTAACTTTATTACATTTTAATAGCAACTAAGAATATCTCTCCTAAAATTATTTGAATCAAGTTAAGGAATTCTACAAAATCATTACCTATTTGTCTATATAGCATTACTATATTTTCATAGGTCTGAAGAAATCTGTTCAAAGGGTGGGTTAATAACTAGTCATTGTTATGTATTTAATAATAACAGGAAAACATATTAATAGCAGGAATCTTTCCTTGAATCTAACCTCCTTGATCTTGCCTAAAGAAGCAAATCCATCATAGATTTACACTCTGTGGCAGAACCATCTTGGGAAGTTTTTAACTTCTCCTAGGTAGCGCTTGGCAAAAATTTGAGGTGTATTGAAGTAGCCAACTGATATCATAACTCAGCAAGCACTGTCTACAGAAATACAAAGCAAGTTGCATCTGTAATTTAAATTTTTCTAGGACCCAATTAAAACTGATGATAAAAAGAAAGAGGGGGGAATCTTTAACTATATATTACTATAAACTCAGCATATCAGAACATTATCATGTTTATGCATTCAACATAAACTTCTCAGAAAAATTCTTATATTTAGTATTAAAATAAAAATTGGTATCTGCTCTGTATCTGGAGGGTATCTCTTTGGTGGTATATTTAAGCACTAAATTGCCATATGTAGCTACATTAAACATGATTAGATAGCAAAGAACAAAGGCCTAATGCCTTGTTTGGAGTTTGTGGCATAAAGTCCCAATAGAACTGTACCTCCATTGCTTTGACCATCTTTATTTATCAACAAAAAAGCGATAGAAACTCTAGTTTTTAGAACTTTGTTTTCTAAAATCATTCCATAGAGCATGACTCCTAGGAGATAAAATGCCAAAAAGAGATTTAATAGTCATCTAATTTGAGGAATCCTCTCTAGTGGTAGGTATTCAAATTTACAACAATATTTTAAAGATATACATAGTACTGCAAAGGAGCAATTTTCTAAATAGCTCATTTCAAATTTTTTTGACTAGGGGATTGTTTCATTTTGTTTTCTTGCCTTACCTATTCCACAGAATAAAGTTAAAGAAACATCCTAAGAGCATTTGAATACAAGGTGATGAAAGATATTTGAAAGGTAAACTGATGTTTGATGATGATTATGAAACTTAGGCTAACACACTGCTTTTCAGAATTTCAAGTCAAAATTAACACCTCAATGCCAGTCTATAGATTTTCCCCAGTACTATACTTTCTACTAGTGACATACAAATTTTAATGCCACCATTCTATCTGCTCACTCTTTGTGGTTAATAACAACATTTTGTAATGTGGAAGAAAACTTTGGCCACAAAATTCCTATTTTAAGATGATCATATCTGCCCCGTGTGGGAGTGGCCCCAATAGGTGTTGAAGATCTAAACTCAGGTCCTCCTGCTTATGCAGACTGACCAGTCAGTGAAGGTCTATGGATTCTCTCCCACTGCATCTATTGCTCTTCTCTATGTTAATTTCTCTCTTCCCTTCTCACTATCTCTGATCATCTAGTCTGGTATTCTGATCTGGATAACCAGCTCTCATTGAGTAGTTATCTTTTGAGACAAGACCTATGGCAAGTGCTCAGATGGAGAAGAATTACTATTCAGATTTGGTTTTCAGGAATGCTGCTTTCTGGTAGACAAAGCATCATGGAACAGTGGATAAAGAATGAGTTATGGAAGAGCAGAATCCTCTGGACATTCCAGGATGTAGCCGTAGAGATGGAGTGGTGAACTTGCTAGGGGAGATGAAAAGAGAACTGTTTCTGGAATCCACTGCTGACTGGACCATTGGCACAAGGGAGAGGCACTTTACAGAAGTGCCTTCTAGCACAGAGGATAAATGTCCCATTGAGGTGGGAAAGAGTTGTAGCCATCAATTGGAAAATGAAAATCTTACAATATTTAGTGGAAAACAAGAAGTTAGACTCACCTGCCCAGTGCCCTTTGGGCAATGATTTCCAGTATTTATAAAGTCTTGAATAAGACATTTTTATTTTTTCTTTTTATTAAATATATTCTTTATTTACATTTCAAATGATTTCCCCTTTCCAGGATCCCCCCCCCTCCCCAAAAGTCCCATAAGCCCTCTTCCCTCCCTCTGTTCCCCAGTCAACCTCTTCCTGCTTCCCTGTCCTGGTATTCCCCTACACTGTTGCACTAAGCCTTTCTAGGACCAAGGGCCTCTCTTTCCTTCTTCTTGGGCATCATTTGATATGTGAATTGTTTCCTGGATATTCCAAGCTTCTGGGCTAATATCCACTTATCAGTGAGTGCATACCTTGTGTGTTCTTTTGTGATTGGGTCGCCTCACTCAGGATGACATTCTCCAGTTCCACCTACTTGCCTAAGAATTTCATGAATTCATTGTTTTTAATAGCTGAGTACTATTCCATAGTGTAAATATACCACATTTTCTGTATCCATTCCTCCATTGAGGGACATCTGGGTTCTTTCATGTTCATAGCAACCCTATTTATAATAGCCAGAATAAGACATTTTTCATGGGAGCTCACATTGTGCTCATTTCTCTTGCTGAGACAAGAGAAAAAGAGTTTCTGCCTGGTACTCCATGAAAGGGACTCTAAGCTGAACACAATCACATTTGTGGTTTCCAGTGACAAACCTTCTTTTATTATCGGTATGAAAGGGTGAAATTTCCTCAGAGTTAGAGAAAAGTGAAGAGGTAACTGAGAACATTTATTTATCAGATGCTGTTAGATGAAAGACTTGGATTCATCTTCATATTCAGCAAGGCATATAAGCAGCTTTCAGGAAAGAGATGTGCTGACAGACATTCACTCCCTCAGCTATTAAACGTGCTGGAACATATTTTAAAAACAGTTTAGAACTAAAATCATACCCATTTATGTCTTCCATCCCTCTGAGGCCTGTTAGTGACAGACAAGTCCGAACTGCATTTATTCATGGGAGAGAAGAATTATCTTTGATTACCAAATGCTTTCTGTGTGCATAAAAGCTATAATAAACTACTTTTACATATGTTGCTGTAGGTGTGTTCTTCTGAAATGAAAGATGGAGACCAGTTAGGTGGAAGGAAATTTCTTGCAAGCATAAAAATGCAGTTTATGCCTGCATCTCTATTTAGTACTGGCTTGAATTTTTAACATGCAGCTATTTAGAGAAAAAGTTTTATGTTACTTTTTGTTGTGGTGGTTGTTCTTGTATATCTAGGTAGGCCGTCCCTAAGGGATGGACCTACACTGATGTAGGTGGTTGTTTGGGCTGAGAATGAGATGATCAGTCAGCCGAAAGCACTTGCTATGCAATCATGAGGACTTGCGTTCAGATCCTGAACACACATATAGAAGGAAGCTATGGCTGCCCTGGCTAGAAGGGTGATGGTGTGGGAGGCACAATGCTTGCTGGGCCACCACTGACCTTGTGGACTGTCACTCTAGCTAAATACTTATCAGGATTCAGGTTCAGTAAGTGACCTGTCTCAAGGGAATAAGGTCTGGCCTTATTCCTCTGATGTCTTCCTCTGGCTTCTGCATGTATTAGCATGCACCCAAGACACATCTGTAAATATATAAATACAACACACACACACACACACACACACACACACACACACACACCCAGAGAGAGAGAGGGGAAATAGCTATAAACTGCCACATGGTGAAATAGAAATTGAAAGCTATCTCTGTCCTGTCAGCGTCACCAACAAATGTATAAGCCTACTCTGACCAACTTGATCAGCCTTTTTCCTCACATTTTGACTCTTTTTTTACTTATACAGATAGATATGCAAAATGGAAGCTCTGATATGTATAATCATAATTCCATCACTTTGAAATTGATTTTCTTCACAAAACAATGCAAGCTCATTGCAAACACGTTGAAAATATATACAGGTAAAAAGAATAAAAAAGTTACTGGTGATGTCTTCCACAAATAACTTCAATAGTCAGCAATTATATTATGTATCTATTTTATACATTTTGTAATGCTGAAGAAATGACATTATGTTACAAAAATTATTTTGTAGCCCAACTTTCTCAATTCAAATGTCTAAAGCAAAAATATTTTGAAGTTAAAAATGTTTTTGACAGATGAAATTGAGGGAGATGTAAGCTATTTCATTGCATAGATATATCCCAATAAACTTAAATCAAATATTACTTTGGGGGATTTTATTTCTATTTCTGCCATCTCTCACTATATTCTGAATTTATTTAAAGTTATATTGGAATTTTTAGAATATCCTACCAGAGAAAAATTCTTGGTCAAGTGCTTCTCATATTTGTCCTTGATTTTTACATGTTTTGGAAAGTGTCTCCAAGAATTAAAGATAATATTTTAATACTTTTCAAAACCACTTAATTCCAACCAACATGACCAAATATAGTAAATATTGTTTTGTTCAGTTTATTTAAAATTCTTGGGGATTGCTATTTCTCTATATACTGGGTACAATGAAGTGTAGATTAAGGTGGTGTGGTTAGGATTAAGTCATTTGAGGGAGAGGGTCCTGCTTTATAACAAGAGCCCCAATTTAAATGGCACTAGGCAGATGGCACACAGTGGCATTTGAAAAGCATGTGCTCAGTGGCACAGAAAAATATGGTCAAGGCTTCATGAGCCTATAACCCCAGCACATGGGATTTGGGGCAGGCAGATCTGTTGAACTTTCTGGCCACCCAGCTTTGCAGGCATGCGAGCTTCTGGTTCAATGAGAGACTCTACTCTGGCCTCATATGAAAATGTATAGACACACTAGGGCACTCATGTACATGCAGTGTGTGTGTTCTCACACACACATACACACACACACACACACACAGATAGAGACAGAGGGAAGGAGGGAGAGAGGGAGAAAGGGAGGGAGGGGAGAGAGAGAGGGAGGAGGGACAGAGAGAGAGAGAGAGAGAGAGAGAGAGAGAGAGAGAGAGAGAGAAAGGCTTAATATTTTATGGTTTGCAGTGATCTTACAGACATCCTCTGATGATTGACAGCCTTTCCAGCTGAACTGTACGAATTCCATGATAAGGACCAGGTTGCTGTGTCCACATGTGCCCACCATCAGGTAGAGAGAAAGACATGCCTCAGGAACTCATAGAGTCAATTCAGAATTAAGTGAGACAAATGGATTTGAACAGTTGTAGGGTCCTAAGCTTGGGTAATTTAAAGTGAACATACTCAAATGGTTGGAAAATTATGAAAAACAGGAAAAAGAAAGTGATTGCTCATGAACTGTTTTCATTAAACTGCATTCATCATCATGATCTAGTCCGTAGAGAAAAATCACCTTTATCTTTTTCTTTTCCTTTTTCTTTTCTTTCTTTCCTTTTCCTTCCTCCTCCCTCCCTCCACTCTCTCCTTCCCTCCCTCCCTCTCTCTCTCTCTCCCTTCCTCCTTTCCTTTCCTCCCTCCCTCCTCTCTTCCTCCCTCCCTCCCTCCCTCCCTTCTTTCTTTCTTTTTCTTTCTTTCTTTCTTTCTTTCTTTCTTTCTTTCTTTCTTTCTTTCTTTCTTTCTTTCTTTTTTCCTTTCTTCCTCCTGGGCTGTGAAGTAATAGAACAGAACAGTAAATCTTGGTGAGAACATGGACCAGCCTTGTGATAGCTGCTGGACTTACATTACTCTCTGTGCCTGTATTTATGTTTATAAGGGATGCTCATAATACTCAGTAAAATTTGAGAGGATAAACTGAGAGGATGTGGAGAATCAACTATCAGAGAGCCTGCCAATTAAGAACCATCTACTATGTAGATGTTATTTTATTTTCTTATAGTCTGGCCCTCTGTCTTCAGCTACACAAAGGATTTACTGACAGAGGATACTGCAATCTGTTGACTTGACTATAGAGGCCAATGAACATTAACCCTCCCATTCATCACTGTCTTCAAGGTCCTCTTGAGGAAGAACATCGTGGGAAACGTTTGCTTCTTGTTTTCTCAAATGTAATAACATGGCTTGTTGTTATTGTGTTTTAAGGCCTTGTTTTGTCTTCCAGAGTTGCATAGTCTATTGTGTCTCCTTTTCTGTACTTGTGGCTAAAAGCTTAGGCTTGAATCTATGGCTGATCCCTACCTGATATGTAGTCCTTCACAGAATGCATTTTACATACCAGCCACCCTGTTGGCAATGTCTTATCTTTGTTCTATTCATTCTCCCCTGCTTACATTTTCTCAAACATAATTCTATCTCTGTATATATTTTGTTAGCAATCTTAAATTGCTTTTAGACCAAGGCACAGTAGAACTAAAGAAATAAAAGAGTAAAACATAAACACTGATCTTTGAAGCATCAACTATACGGAATATCCTACTTCCAGATCTTTGTAATTTTCTTCTTTGCCCCTTTACCCATGTGACTGTCTCTATCTCCGTCATCCATCTGTCTCCTCACCTATCTATCTCACCTAAAGCTCTGATTTGCAAGTTATCTATAATGTTGCGCCATAAGCATTTTCTTTCCCTATTAAAATAATTATAAGCCAGTTATGATGGGTTCTGCCTATAAGCCCAGCATACAGGAGGAGAATTGCCATGAGATTGAGGTCAGCCTGGGCAACATAGAGAGTTATTGTTCAGTTTTAGCTACAGAGTGAGCATGTTATCTCGAAAAAACAAACAAACAAACAAACAAAACACAGACAAACCATAAAATGGCCTTTAATGGCATCTTTGTTCTTTAGCATATAAATTAACCATAACTTGGCTATTCTTCTGTCATTATACTTGCGCTTGGGATGGGGGGAAGGGGAGAGGGGCAGCTAACAATGTATTTGCTGTAATAGAATCAAGGTCTCAGTTCTCATCCCAGGCAGCTGTATAAAAAGCTAAGCACATCAGAAGGTGTTTGTCATACAAAAGTAAGACAGGGTTTGTTGGACAGGCAGCCTATCAGGTTATCTCACTGCAACTTCAGACTGTTTCTCTAAAAAGGTCGTGTACAAATAAATACCTGAACCTATGTACTCCACACATACTCTACACAAATGTCTGTGCCTCTGGTTGTTATATGCCTCCAGATATGAACATGTACACATGTAATTTAAACCCTTGGAGTTTGTTTCCATGATTTTCCTTTTGCTGTGTAATATTTATACAAGTTATATTTTAACTATCCATGTCTAGTGTTTTTTTTAAAATAATTTCTATTCGTTCAAAGAATACATTCATAAGTACTATTTGTAATGTTTATTTTCTACTAAAATAAAATGAAGGCATCCAATGATTTGTGCTTGTCTTAGAGAGCTCAACAAACAATGTTCCTTGAACTAGTCCCCTACAAATGAAAAAAATTATAAAACATGGGATGGAAATGCTCTCTCCCTTGACATGGAGAACTTGCTGGAGAAGACAGTGATAAGCAGATAAGGCTCTGCAATTAATCTTTGCTGCACCTCCTGGCTTCTTTCCCAAGACACAATCTCTACATTTGATCTCTCTGAGGGAGGAACACTGTCTTTGCTGCTATACTTCTCTCCTTGGGTGCCTGGGCTCCCAGGGCTTCCTCAAACCTTCCTCCCAGGCTAGATCCCTCCTCACCTGGTTTTCAGTAACAAATAGAGCCACCTCACATCCCCAAGTTATTTTGAGGATTCTTGAGTTGGAGCTGATTTCATCAGCTCACTTGGTGAGGTATGAAGGGCATCTAAAAATAGAAGGGGTTTAAGCTGTTGGCTTTTGTCTTTAATTAAGGATTAAGAGCAGCATTTGGAATTCATCTATGAATTCTGTGCCTCCAGCTTCCCTGCCTTGTGCCCAGGTGTGAAGCCATCCATATGCTTCTATATAGATGGCTGTGCATTGTATCGGTCCCAACTACTTCACATCCAGACTGCAACCGAGCCAGGCTTATACCTCTCTCAAAATGACCATGTTTTTCATGTTCATCTTTCTGATGAAACATGGCTCTTGTTTGTTATGCTTTCCAGAAAGCAAGCTGAGTTGGCTCCCGACCCCAGCATCTGTCACTGTGATCAGCAGTCAGAATTCTTGTTCTCATCTCCACATCAGGGAAATAACTCATTCTTTACAGAGTCATCACGCAAGGGGTCCGCAAGAGGTGAGTAGCCATGCCATCCATTCCATGTTCAGACACTTAGCAGAAGTCACCTCCATTGTGACAGCTTGTTTTGGATTAGAGAGTTTGCCCCGGCACAGTTGAATAGTCATGAGAATGCCTCCCTTTGTGTGTGTGTGTGTGTGTGTGTGTGTGTGTGTGTGCATGTGTGTATATACATATGGGCATGATATGTTGTGAGTATGCAGTTGTATATACCTTTGTTAATGCACAGAATGGCCAGAACAGGATGTAGTCATCTTCCTCCATTACCCTCCATCTTCTTGCTTTGGGTCTATGTCACTCACTGTATAAGAAGTTCACTCTTTCAGCATGGTTGACTGATCCACTGAGGATCTGCCTGTCTCTGATCCCTAGTACTGGCATTATTCTGGCTGTCAAACCTTAGCTAGGACTTCAGGAAAGCTTTGTCAGAGTCCAGATGATTTTGACTGAGTACTTGCAGCCAAGGAAGGCTTTTTCCATTGTGTCAAGGCAGCAAACTCTGTTTCTCCTGCTTGCATACCAAGTGGTCTTACCCACTGAACCATCTACCTAGTTCCTTCATTACTTTATTGATATATGTCCCTGTTAGCATCCTCAGGGCATTATCACCCCCACTTCTATAGACAAGTTAAATGGCTGATTGAAGTAGAGAGCTATACAAAACCAACGTCAGGATTTGAAGTCAGACAGAAAAATGTATCATCTGTTTTTTTGTTTGTTTAAGTTACCTAGAACTTAAAGGCTATGTGTATGTTTATCTTTAAAGATTAATTGAAAACAACACAGTTATGCATCCTAGTAATGTATCCCACTACTCATAAATTACCGCCCTTTGCCTCCCATTCTAGAACTGATCCCTATGAGGATCTCTGTTTACTCCCACAGAGTAAAAAGGGTGACTTGAGCCAGTGTGGCACCAAGTTTATTCTCCTCCTGCCAGCTGAGTCAATACAGCCAGAGATCCTAGTCAAAGTTAGGAAGCTGTTGTGAGAATGGTAATGCTTCAAGACATAGCAATGGTTGAAGCAAGAACCAGTGTACCCTTGAAAGATGCCATAATTAGCTAATATGTTAAGTAATGAATTAATTACTATACTAATTAATCTACTAATTAATACTCTAATACATGTGTTCATTCTGAAGCTGAGGTCACTGCAGTGTGACCAGAAGATTCAATCATTTTGCTTATTCTTTTTATACATTCCACATCTTCAAACACACTGTCCCTCAACTGTACATTAAAATCACAGAATAGTAATCATAGTGATTTTTCCGTCTTCTCCTTCATACTAGGTTTTGGTGATAATGATGAGAGGAAAAGGAGTCTTTATTTCTGCTTGGCTGAGAAGGACATGACCTTGGTAAATTGTATGCAGATGACATAACCTACCAAGTCCTCCTTGCTCAAGGGACACAGATCCAGGACATCAACAGTTGCTGCAGTAGGAAACAGAAGCCCTCATTCAGGGCCTCCCAAGTCCAATATTGTACTTAGGGATGAGACAAATTGAAAAGGAACTTTGAAGCAAGGGAAATGCTGCCACATACAGGGTATAGGATGTTAGGATTCTGCCCACTGAAGGAGTTGCCACAAGTAGTAGCCTTGAAGGTGGATCTACTTCTGGGCCCAGGCTGCTTTTTATAATATGCATATCTCTCTTGATAGTAGATCAGAAAGCAGTGTGAGGTCTCTCATGAACTTTTGGACTTTCCAGTGTAGCTCTACTTTGCAACGGCAGAGGCAGGTTCAGACAATCAATCACACAGTGAGCCCAGGCTCTCGCCATTCTTTCTTTGTGCAAAGAGCTTTTCCATTGAAACTTCAAAATAATACAAAAGTGTTTCTGAAAATTACTCTCTGAGTAGGTTACATTTAAGATTCCAGTGTGACTCCTATCTCTGCCAACACTGTGACCTGATTTGTGATGGATCTCTTGCAAAAGAACAAAGAGGAAACCATCCAGATAGATAATCTACCCCCGCCTGTCTTCTACCTGTTCATAGGGTAAACTTCAGGTATGAGTATATAGCAAACAAACCGTAAAACTCTGTTATAGAGTTAAACTTATACTTTCTTCACAAGTTTTTATTTTCTAGAGTCTGCCTACTCCCTGACAGTTAAAATCTGTTTTCTAGAGAATACCCCTCACATTGGATGCCTGAACTCAGTTTCTCTACTGCGAGGTTAGGACCAAGTTCATATTCAGTTTCTTTGATCCTTGATACTAGTAGTTCTTCTTAAAATCTCTTCCTTGTTTTCTCTCAGTCTCAGGCCCTACCACACCCCTTGGAGCTAGGTGGGCTCTTTCAGTGAGCTAGACAGGATAGTACTTGCTGGGTTTTGCTCTGTTATATATGGTTCAGAGTGTCCTAAATCGAAGGTAACAGATAACTGATTTGGTTAGTCCAAACTGTGTGCCTCTATTTCCTAAGCAACGGGACAGTGTTTCAGCTTGACTTACTGGTAGATTGTGAAAAAACGTAAACAAACATTTGAATAAAAAATTTAAAGAAGGAATGCTCTTTCTTTCCTATTATCCCTGCCACACTGCTGCCTGATGTGAGAAAGACCCTTGACTTCAAATCAATAAACCATGAGCAATACAAACAAAACTAGACCCCGCATGTATCTAGGATGGATGAGATATGCACTCAATGGCTAAGTTGAAAGAGCACTAATCCACAAGGGTTTCCTCCAGCCCAGTCTTCATCACCAAGTAGCTGTGAGGCTTGTGCTATCATTAACCCATGGGGCCCTCTTAGCTCTTCCTTGTAAACAGAGGGCACAGGATGAATATAATGTACTTCTATGAGGACGTCACTTTGCAAACAATTTGTTAGAATAGAGAGTCAGACCTTCAATTATGCATAATTTTGTTTTTAGTATAAAGATAGACCTTGATATTTAGAAAATAACAGAATTATGTTATTCTCCATATAGCCATTTGAAGTTAATTAGGCAGTGAATCTTAATTACCTACATTAGTTGAGCCTGCAAAATAAAATGAAACAGTTTCTGCACACGGTCTTCCCATCTTCTGTTAAAAGTGCATCATCGGAGAATCAGATATCCCCAATTCTTGGCCAACAAACACTCACTCCAGGGTGCTTTCAATCAGGGCCATGTTTTCATTCCAGGCTGACACAGTTTTCAGATCTAATGTAATCCATAGTTCCATACTGGTGAGCATTCAGTTTGAAGGAGAGGCCCTGCCTCTGTGAACAAAGTGGAGGAGAGAGAGTGTGAATCTTTAACCATAAAATCCAGGCCTCCACATACACAGGAACACACACATTTAGTCATGTGCATACAAATGAACTGTGCACACACATAATATGTGCCCTGACAAATGCAAGCACATGCGCCCATACATATAAATCACATACCCATGAAAGTGAAAGAAGACAAAAACTGTATGTGTAAGAAATCATGGCTATCACTGTGAAATGTTCATGAGTTAAGATCATCCACCTTAGGCTAACATGTGTTTCCTAGTCTCCAGAGTTCAATGCAGCATTTCCTTAATTCCTTCTTCACTACTTAGAGCAGAAGGATTTGAAGACCAAACACTGCTTCCCACTTGTCTCCTTTTAGCTATAAGAAAATTGAGCCTTAACAGAGTCAATTATTTTACCTAATGTTATATAACAGCTAGCAGCAAACCCACAATTGGAATGCAGGCTCCTGACTTCCAGGGTGTTAGGAAATATCTGTGTTTCACTTGATAAAATGAAGTCCCTCACAAAACTGTGCATTGAAGGGAAACTATTTCAAAATGTTAGTAAAGTTAACAAAAGTGATTTCTCCAAATGGCTCCTAAACACTTTGATGCAGGTCAGACACCAGAGTGCATCTTGGTAGGCTTTTCATTTTGCTGATGTGCAGGCACACTTCTTCATTGTAGCTGGAAATAACGTGCATAACTCTCTTAAACAGAATATTTTTTGAGGAATTGCAGAAGAAAAAAATTGGTAAAATTTAGAGATAGTATATTCATGGGTATGCCTTTCCATGGCAGTGGTAAGTAGCTATCTGATGTTAGAAATGGAAGCCCAGGCATTTAAAAGTCTGCAGGAGGCGGCGGCGGCGGTAGCAGTGGCTGCTCCAGCTGAAGGGCCATCAGCGGTGGAACCAAGGCGACACAGGGTCCAGATAGGCCCTGCGCCCACGACCACTGACCTTCGCTGACCAGCCAGGCGGCAAGCAACTGCGGTTCTGCAGAGCCTTTCGCTGCACGGAAGCCACTTCAGAACTCGGCTGCCCGCCAGTCAGGAGAGACTCACCTCCATCTTGATCCCGGGCTCCAGAGATCGGTCAGACTGAGGTACACAAACATAATCCTAGGCCCAACACCGCAGGGGTCTGAGCCAGACGGGCGTTGGCCTGCATTCGAGTGGCCATCGGGGCGCCAACCCAGCCAGGAGTTTTTTTTGCCCCTGCCGGCGCACGCGCCGCCATTTTGCCTACAGGAGCCAGAGTGCTCGGGAGGGCAGAGACTGCTAACAAGCGTAGCCTGAGGCTAACAAAACGGGGGTCTAGGCCCCAAAAGGCACAGGACTGACCCCAAGAACTGGGCGGCTTGGTGGGCCATCTGTGTGTCAACCAGCCCAGGAGGTTATTAGCACAACAGACTCTCCCGGTGCTTTCGCAGAGCGCGGACGCGCACGCCCGCCATCCGGGTCACCTGGCGGACCCAAATAACAGACATAGCCCTAGGGGAACTTTGCTCGGACCTTGGCCTCCCAGGCGTTTGCCTGGACTCAGGGCCCAGGCGACAAGGCTAACCTAGTGTGCGCCAGCCCGGTTGGGGAAATCGGCTGCCCAGCGGAGTGAGCGGAGCACAGGGGAGGTCACAGCAACATTCACCTTCGGAGCTCCCTGGGGGTGCACACGGGTTCCACCTGGTCCACAGACACAATCTGGGGCAAGGCCTCAGGCAAAAGCCCCCAGCTCAACTCTCTCCGCTTCAGATCAGCCTGGGTGGCCGCCACATCTCCAGGTCCCTCAAGAGGCTAGTGGGGGCTTCCGGGCGGCCAGCTGGGAGAAGTCAGTGTGCTCCAATAAATCCTGCGGGCCCCAGCGGGAGCCTTCAGGTGCCTGCTTCGGGATCTGAACAGCCTGGACAACAACACCCTGTCTATAGGCAGTGCAGAGTGTAAGCTGTGCACCAGAGGCCAACGGGGAAGGGGCAGCTTGCACTGGTGAGTCCAGCACTGACAAGACCAAGTAACACCAGTGAGAGCTAGATGGCAAAAGGCAAACGCAGAAACGTCACTAACAGAAATCAAGGCAATATGGCAACATCTGAACCAAATTCTCCTCTACCAGCAAGTCCTGGATACCCCATCACACCAGTAAAACAAGATTTGGATTTAAAATCACTGGTCATGATGCTGGTACAGGAACACATGAAGGACATTCAGGAGAAAATGGATCAAAAGTTAGAAGCCCTTGCAAGGGAAACACAAAAATCATTGAAAGAAATCCAGGAGAATACAAAAGCCAACAAGGAGGAAATGCAAAAAACACTTAAAGAAATACAGGAGAACTTTGCTCAACAGGCTGAGGTCATGAAAGACGAAACACAAAAATCTCTTAAAGAAATACAGGAGAACTTTGGTCAACAGGCTGAGCTCATGAAAGAGGAAACACAAAAATCTCTTAAAGAATTACAGGAAAACACAAACATGCAAGGGAAGGAGCTAAGCAAAACCATCCAGGATCTAAAATCAGAAGTAGAAACAACTAAGAAAACTCAAAGGGAGACAACTTTGGAGATAGAAAGCCTTGGGAAGAAATCAGGGGACAGAGATGCAAATATCAACAACAGAATACAAGAGATAGAAGAAAGAATCTCAGATGCTGAAGATTCCATAGAAACCATGGACTCAACAGTTAAAGAAAATGCAAAGTGCAAAAAGCTTGTAACCCAAAATATCCAGGAAATCCAGGACACAATGAGAAGACCAAACCTAAGGATTATAGGCATAGATGAGAGTGAAGATTTACAACTTAAAGGGCCAGCAAATATCTTCAATAAAATTATGGAAGAAAACTTCCCTAACCTAAAGAGAGAGATGCCCATGAATATACAAGAAGCCTACAGAACTCCAAACAGACTGGACCAGAACAGAAATACTTCCCATCACATAATAATCAAAACACCAAATGTTCTAAACAAAGAAAGAATACTAAAGGCAGTAAGAGAAAAAGGCCAAGTAACATATAAAGGAAGACCTATCAGAATCACAGCAGACTTTTCACCTGAGACTATGAAGGCTAGAAGGTCCTGGGCAGATCTCATGCAGACTCTAAGAGAACACAAATGCCAACCAAAACTACTATATCCAGCAAAACTCTCAATCACCATAGATGGAGAAACTAAGATATTTCACGACAAAACCAAGTTCACCCAATATCTATCCACAAACCCAGCCCTAAAAAGGATAATAGGAGGACAACACCAATACAAGGAGGGAAACTCCACCCTGAAAAAAGCAAGATAGTAACCTTTCATCAAACCCAAAAGAAGTTAAGCAATCAAATTTAAAAAATAACGTCAAAAATGATAGGAAGTAACAATCACTATTCCTTAATATCTCTTAACATCAATGGACTCAATGCCCCAATAAAAAGACACAGACTAACTGACTGGATACGTAAACAGGACCCTACATTTTGCTGCTTACAGGAAACACACCTCAGGGTCAAAGACAAACACTACCTTAGAGTAAAAGGCTGGAAGACAATTTTACAAGCAAATGGTCTCAGGAAACAAGCTGGAGTAGCCATTTTAATATCAGATAAAATTGACTTTCAACCCAAAGTCATCAAAAGAGACTCTGAGGGACACTTCTTGCTGGTCAAAGGAAAAATACAACAAGAAGAACTCTCAATCCTGAACATCTATGCTCCAAATGCAAGGGCACCCTCTTTCATAAAAGAAACTTTATTAAAACTCAAAGCACACATTGCACCTAACACAATAATTGTGGGTGACTTCAACACTGCACTTTCCTCAATGGACCGATCAGGAAAACAGAAACTAAACAAGGACACAATGAAACTAATTGAAGCTTTGGACCAATTAGATTTAACTGATATATATAGAACATTCTATCCTAAAACAAAAGAATATACCTTTTTTTCAGCACCTCATGGTACCTTCTCCAAAATCGACCATATAATTGGTCACAAGACAGACCTCAACAAATATAAGAAGATAGAACTAATCCCATGCCTCCTATCTGATCACTATGGAATAAAAGTGGTCTTCAATAGCAACAGAAACAACAGAAAACCCACATACACGTGGAAATTGGACAATACTCTACTCAATGACACCTTGGTCAAGGAAGAAATAAAGAAAGAAATTAAAGACTTTTTAGAACACAATGAAAATGAAAACACAACATACCCAAATCTATGTGACACAATGAAAGCAGTGCTAAGAGGAAAACTCATAGCCCTGAGTGCCTCCAAAAAGAAAATGGAGAGAGCATACATTACCAACTTAATGACACACCTGAAAGCCCTAGAACAAAAAGAAGCTATTTCACCCAGGAGGAGTAGAAGGCAGGAAATCATCAAACTCAGGGCCGAAATCAATCAAGTAGAAACAAAGAGAACCATACAAAAAATCAACAAAACTAGGAGCTGGTTCTTTGAGAAAATCAACAAGATAGATAAACCCTTAGCCAGACTGACAAAAGGGCACAGAGAAAGTATCCAAATTAACAAACTTAGAAATGAAAAGGGAGACATAACAACGGAAACTGAGGAAATCCAAAAAATCATCAGATCCTACTACAAGAGCCTGTACTCAACACAACTGGAGAATCTGGAGGAAATGGACAATTTCCTTGACAGATACCAAATACCAAAATTAAATCAGGACCAACTAGACCATCTAAACAGTCCCATAAAGCCTAAAGAAATAGAAGGAGTCATAGAAAGTCTTCCAACCAAAAAAAGCACAGGACCAGATGGTTTCAGTGCAGAATTCTACCAGACCTTCAAAGAAGAGTTAACACCAATACTCTTCAAACTATTCCACAAAATAGAAACAGAAGGAACACTACCCAATTCCTTCTACGAAGCCACAATTACGCTGATACCAAAGCCACACAAAGATCCAACAAAGAAAGAGAACTTCAGACCAATTTCCCTTATGAACATCGATGCAAAAATACTCAACAAAATTCTTGCCAACCGAATCCAAGAACACATCAAAACGATCATCCACCATGATCAAGTAGGCTTTATCCCGGGAATGCAGGGTTGGTTCAATATACGGAAATCCATCAATACAATCCACTACATAAACAAACTCAAAGAACAAAACCACATGGTCATTTCATTGGATGCTGAAAAAGCATTTGACAAAATTCAGCATCCTTTCATGCTTAAAGTCTTGGAGAGAACAGGAATTCAAGGCCCATACCTAAACATAGTAAAAGCAATATACAGCAAACCGGTAGCCAGCATCAAACTAAACGGAGAGAAACTTGAAGCAATCCCACTGAAATCAGGGACCAGACAAGGCTGCCCCCTTTCTCCTTATCTTTTCAATATTGTACTTGAGGTACTAGCTCGGGCAATTCGACAACATAAGGAGGTCAAAGGGATACAAATTGGAAAGGAGGAAGTCAAACTATCATTATTTGCAGACGACATGATCGTCTACCTAAGTGACCCAAAGAACTCCACTACAGAGCTCCTACAGCTGATAAACAACTTCAGCAAAGTGGCAGGTTACAAAATCAACTCAAGCAAATCAGTGGCCTTCCTATACTCAAAGGATAAGCAGGCTGAGAAAGAACTTAGGGAAATGACCCCCTTCACAATAGCCACAAACAGTATAAAGTATCTTGGGGTGACTCTTACCAAACATGCGAAAGATCTGTATGGCAAGAACTTCAAGACTCTGAAGAAGGAAATGGAAGAAGACCTCAAAAAATGGGAAAACCTCCCATGCTCATGGATCGGTAGAATCAATATAGTTAAAATGGCCATTTTGCCTAAAGCACTATACAGATTCAATGCAATACCCATCAAAATCCCAACTCAATTCTTCACAGAGTTAGAAAGAGCAATTATCAAATTCATCTGGAACAACAAAAAACCCAGGATAGCTAAAACTATTCTCAGCAACAAAAGAAAATCTGGGGGAATCAGTATCCCTGACCTCAAGCAATACTACAGAGCAATAGTGTTAAAAACTGCATGGTATTGGTACAGTGACAGGCAGGAGGATCAATGGAACAGGATTGAAGATCCAGAAATGAACCCACACACCTATGGCCACTTGATCCTCGACAAAGAGGCTGAAAACATCCAATGGAAAAAAGATAACCTTTTCAACAAATGGTGCTGGTTCAACTGGAGGTCAGCATGCAGAAGAATGCGAATTGATCCATCCTTGTCTCCTTGTACTAAGCTCAAATCCAAATGGATCAAGGACCTCCACATAAAGCCAGACACTCTGAAGCTAATAGAAAAGAAACTGGGGAAGACCCTTGAGGACATCGGTACAGGGAGAAAGTTTCTGAACAGAACACCAATAGCGTATGCTCTAAGAGCAAGAATTGACAAATGGGACCTCATAAGGTTACAGAGTTTCTGTAAGGCAAAGGACACCATCAAGAGGACAGATCGGCAACCAACAAATTGGGAAAAGATCTTCACCAATCCTACATCAGATAGAGGGCTAATATCCAATATATATAAAGAACTCAAGAAGTTAGACTCCAGAAAACTGAACAACCCTATTAAAAAATGGGGTACAGAGTTAAACAAAGAATTCTCACCTGAAGAACTTCGGATGGCGGAGAAGCATCTTAAAAAATGTTCCACTTCATTAGTCATTAGGGAAATGCAAATCAAAACAACCCTAAGATTTCATCTTACACCAGTCAGAATGGCTAAGATTAAAAATTCAGGAGACAGCAGGTGTTGGAGAGGGTGCGGAGAAAGAGGAACACTCCTCCACTGCTGGTGGGGTTGCAAATTGGTACAACCACTCTGGAAAGCAGTCTGGCGGTTCCTCCGAAAACTGGGCACCTCACTTCCAGAAGATCCTGCTATACCACTCCTGGGCATATACCCAGAGGATTCCCCACCATGTAATAATTATACATGCTCTACTATGTTCATAGCAGCCCTATTTATAATTGCCAGATGCTGGAAAGAACCCAGGTATCCCTCAACAGAAGAGTGGATACAAAAAATGTGGTATATCTACACAATGGAGTACTATTCAGCCATTAGAAACAATGAATTCATGAAATTCTTAGGCAAATGGATGGAGCTAGAGAACATCATACTAAGTGAGGTAACCCAGACTCAAAACGTGAATCATGGTATGCACTCACTAATAAGTGGTTATTAACCTAGAAAACTGGAATACCCAAAACATAATCCACACATCAAATGAGATACAAGAAGAAAGCAGGAGTGGTCCCTGGTTCTGGAAAGACTCAGTGAAACAGTATTTGGCAAAACCAGAACGGGGAACTGGGAAGGGGTGGGAGGGAGGACAGGGGAAGAGAAGGGGGCTTACGGGACTTTCGGGGAGGGGGGGGCTAGAAAAGGGGAAATCATTTGAAATGTAAATAAATTATATCAAATAAAAAAAAAAGACAAAAAAAAAAAAAAAAAAAAAGAAATGGAAGCCCATCATTTAGAAAGAAGCTGGGATAGGACAATGATAGAAGATATATCCATGAAACTAAAGTCTCACTGGCCAACCATATTCCTTCAGTTCCAATGCTAACTCATCCCTGGAGGCCCTACCTTTCACAGATAAAGTAATTGAAGGGCTAGACACCTCAGTAAAAATAATTGTGGAATCTATCTGTTAGACATCATTTAAAATGTGAAAAAGAAAGTATTTTCATGGTGGAGGATGTTGGAATGTTTTGGTAAGAGAGTCATAGAAGTTTTATGAAGGGAAAATATCTAACAATGGAAACTATTAGTGTGACATCAGGCATGACTCATTAACTAGTAAGTACTTGCTTGCAGTCCAGTTCACGCCAAGCTTCATGTTATTAAGTATAATAGGGCAGGACTTCTCAACAGATTATCTAAGGACACCTGTATCTGGCCTGCTTGAGGCCCTTGACAAATGTGAAAATCTGGGAATGCACCTGTAACCAACTTCTCCAGGCTTCTGTTAAAAGAAAGTACGGTAAAAGATCAGGAGTTTTTCCCTTGCTTCTATTTTTCAAAGTGGAGTTTGCTGCCACCTCCACTTGCGGCACAGAATTCAGGAAGAGTGTACATTAGGGTGAGAAGAGAGGTCTAAGCAAGTTTGTGACCAGCCTTGTTTTAGATTCTAAGTACTTTAGACTTTACCCTATAGGGTTAGTTAACTAGAATCTCTGAGTTAGTGAAATACTTGACTCGAGTTTCAGAAATAATAGGTTTGTTAGCGACAGGAGATAGACAGCTGTGAGGAGCTGGATTCAATGATTCAGAATGGTTGCTAAATATTATCTTTTTTTGCATTCTATAAAATCACTTTACTGAAAGAAAAATGTATGTTTTATGTGCTTATCTTCTATAGATAAAGGTTCTGAATTTCTCTCTTTAGGAAGAGCAAAGCTTGGAGTGTGTTTCTTCCCTTCTAACTTTCTAGTTCTCTTCTGTTAGTGAGAAAGGAGTTGGCCTCATTAGTATAGTCATGATCTTGAACCTAGGGCTTCTTTCATTTTAGTGTTACTGAGAATTACTCTGAGGTCTGGTGAAAAATAAAAATGATGACTGTATACCAACCCCTAGGAGACTTGACTCAGTGGATCTTAGTGAAGTCCAATAGATGTATGTTTCTAACAGGCTGTTGACTGTCACTGGGTAGCCAGAGACTACAGCATGGACAGCATTGCTTTCAGCAAAATTCTCTTCCTCCTTGGCTTTTCAAATGAGATGAAGAACAATGGTTTCCATATTTTGTATTCGATTCCAGAGAACCAAATTCACCTTAGGCAGCCCTTTTAATCCTGGAAGAAGTTGCCTATGTCGGCTTTTCAGTCTGATTCTGATTATATAAAGTGGGTGATTTATAAGATCAGCCACTTTGCCTGGATAGATAGGGCTTGCATTAAGCTGCTCTCCAGTCCCAGAGTATGCTCTCTAGAACTTTTGTTGGCATATTTTGAGACTGAAAGAGAGGGTAAAAGGTAAGTATTATATTTGGGATATCAAACATTCTCATATTATGCTCATTAGGATGAAAGTTACGCCACAGGAAATTCGGAATTTTTGTCTATAGATGCTGATATCTTAAGTATGGATACCACTTTGACAAGTTTATATCAGAAAGGTTGAGGATCCAAAGGCATTGTAGTGACAGGCTGATGCTCCCTTTACAGAGAGCTTCAGTTACAGAAGAAGAAACCAGGAAATATGGAGAACAATCCTTTGTGATAGATTTTCTTTAGGGGTTTTGCTCTTAAGCTGCTGCAGAATAGTAAGTAGGGCAATGTTCCCCAATTTTTCCTGTGTTTGATAGAAGAGAAAGGGGGATCCTAGTGACTTGGACTTCTTCTAGAATCTAGTGGCCATTCTTAGCCTCAGTCTCAAGTTGTTACTAGCCTGTTCCATTCATAAGCCCTCATCTGGATTATAGGTTTCAGGTCTTACACTGGTGTCAGTGACAGGAAAAAGCTGCATTATTAAGCAATGAATAACTGAGAATGAATAGGATTTTATCCTATTGGTGACATACTATCAAAATAAATTGAGATGAAAATCTTATAAAATGGGGGCAGGGAGAGCATAAAGCATCCTTTGTTTAGAAGATTGTTCTCAGGATTGCGTTACATTGGTCAAGTTGTAGAGGAATTAGTACTCTTTTTTTTTTTTTTTATCTTTATTGGCGCAATATGTCAAATTGAACAAGAAAGAGATTTTCTTAACCAGAAACGTGAGAAATGAAACACAAATCAGATAATAAAAATTATGTGAACTTATATACAGCTACTTGGAGTATATGAGAAACTGAGGCCCCAGGGTAGAGATAGATGCCAGATTCCCCTTTATATTTTAGATAGGACATGTGGTGTATGTCTAGAGAGTGAACTCAAATGTTTCCTAGAAAATGAATGATTTGAATAGTATCACCTTTAATGGACCCTCTCTTAGCATGTAGTCAACTCCTGTCAAGAGCAAAGGGTATGTCAGCATAAAACCGGGAAAAGGTGCTAAGCAGTTATCTGAGGTTTGACCATGAAAAACTACATATGTAACAAGTATAATCTGTTGGCTTTTTAACATAACACAACTATTTGTTGGAAAACAGGCATGGTATGTTGTAGAAAAAATTATGGATAGATATATATATAAAGTAATTCAGGAAGCATATCCTAAATGTCACCAAGAAGGTCACAAAGACTGAAAAGAGGTAGAGTTTCTTGTAAATTGCTGTTACAGGATACCTTTTATGTGGTGGGCTGTGTCTATTTTGCTGTGCTATCTGTAATGGACAGAATCCATGTCTCTCCTGCTAGGAACACGATAGAACCTGGAGGCATGTGTATTGGCCCAAGAGCAAGATGAGAGGAAGCAAAGTTAATGATCCAGCTGAAAGGGTTGGTTCCACATGAGTTTAGAGAGATAGAAACAACTCAGAAAGTAGGTTAAAGGCTCTTAAACTTCACTCTCTTTATTGAGAGAGAAGACAGAAAGAGAGGAAGAAGATTACTTGTAGACTTAGCCATCTATGATGGAAAAAAGATAGGGAAAATAAATTTGGCTGCAGCTAGAAAAGTTACTTAACAGCTGGAGAATTAAACCATCAAAGTACGGGAAGTACATGGGAACATGTGGTCTGAGGCATATTGACTCTTATTGGCTTCTGTATCTACACATACTTTGGATGGCTGAGAATTTGCTGAAGGTGGTTTTTAAACCGAGACTGATAGAGATGATGGGTAAGATTACCCTTAGGACAGAAACTCCTTAAGTTTACCTAGAGTAAGAGAAAGAAGCTACTAATGTGCAGAAAAATATGCCTTGAAATCTCGTTGTCAGTGCAGAATAAACAGCCTCAAGGAAGCAAGGAATGAAGGTGGAGCTGACTGTTTCAAGACTTATAAATGTGAATAATTCTCATAAGAGACAGTCACTGGAGAGAGTCCTCATAGTTAAAATTTAGTTCTGCAATGCACAGTTCAAAATGGAGAGATGCTTTCTGAGTGGCATAAGCAAAGAAGGAGTGTCTAAATCTTGTAATAAAGCAGGGTCTGGCATGTGTCACTTCTGTACGGGCTATATAATAGATTTCTCTTCTGAATGGTGGTGGCAAATTGGCCTGTGTTACTGCAAACTTTGTGTGGGAAAATTGTGTCATGTTCCAAAGCCTTTTCTGACTCTTTAGAAAGTTGGATTTGTAAACCTTCCATGCTAAAGGGAAGCAAACATTTGCAACCCTTCAGTAGAAGGTGGTCCAGGATTCTGTGTCTGAAAACCAGGCTCTCTACCAGGGTGCTGTATCTGGCTGAGATAAACAACTTGTAACAGGAAAAAAAATGTCTTCTCAATTTGGGACAGATCTAAGACATCATTACATATGCCACGGCTCCAAACAACCATATCCATCTTTTGATTCTGTAAGTCTGAAATGGGTCTTACTGTGCTGAATTCAGGTTTTAGCACTTCTATCATTGCCTACTGTTGGCTTCAGGGATAAGTCTCCATCTTCTGTAGCTTCAAGAGGATGCCTGTATTCTGGGGTTAGTGTTATCTTCCTCTGTGGTTCCTGTTAAGTCTTTCCCACACTGGTATCCCTCTGCTTCAGATTTCTCCTTCCCTTTCTCAGATTCTGACTATTGTGTTGGGGTTGTTTGAGGATAATGGCCAATTCTCCAATTCTATCTGCAACTTCAATGTCTCCTTTCTATGCCAGGAACCATATTCACAGGTTCCAGAGAACTTGGGAAATTATTATTTCCTCTAACATTGGCTGCATGGAACTTTTAGTTTCATTCTCTCCCTTTCAGTAACAAGGGATAGGAGATTTGCTTTGATTTTACTCCCTTTGGAATGTGAGAATGGGGAGATTGACATTAAGATGGGGCTATTTTCATGTTAGTATTCAACGCACATCTTGTCATGCAGTACTACGGCGGTATCTGGACCTAATTTGAAATGAGAAATAGAATCTATGACAAATTCTCAGCTAAAGTAAGGCTTGTTTAACTGATGTACTATTCTGGTCCATTACAAGGACTTCTGGGAAAAGCTGAACTGTTCATGTGTTAGGTAGGAGAACAGCAATGTTACTCTTCCAAGCCCCAGTGGTCTTCTCCTCTAGGTTTGCCTCCTGACCAAAGTCCTGGTTTTTGATTTACTAGTTGAAGAGAGTCTGAAAATGGGAGAGAGGAGTCTTTTCTTCCAATGTCAGAGAAGAAGTAACTTTTCTAGCTGTAGCCAATTTTATTTTCCCTATCTTTTCTCCATCATAGATGGCTTATTCTATAAGTAATCTTTACCCTGTGAGGGTAGAACACTGCACGCAGAAATCTCTGTATTTTGCTTTTGTTTTCTTTTGTTCTTCTGGTATTTTCCTTGGGCCCTACTTTGATAGCTTCCGAGATTAATATTTCTCTTCCTCATGAACCAATCAGTGAAAGGGAGGGTATGGGGTGGGGGAAAACTATATATTCCCACTGTCTCCAGGCAGCAAGCAGCTTGCGAGTAGGTAAGAAACAGTAAAAGAGTATATGTGGAGACCTTGTTACAGTAAGGAACTTAGGTAGTTCATCCATTGATTCTCAGGTCTAAGTAATATTCTTCAAATTGGTTTTATCAAGAAAACCCAGGTGACTGGTTCTTATACAATTTCCAAGATTAGTAACGATGTCACATTCACCCTTTTGATTATCCTGTCTTGAAATTACTTTCAAGGGTAAAACTCAGTGGGTAGAGGAGTGACTTCTTAGCTCCTGCCAGCCTTAGTGACACCTGGGACAGAATTACAAAGATTTTAAAGAGAGGCATGTCGATGGTGTTAAAACACTTTCCCTGTTTTAGCAAACCTGTGACCCATGTTACTAGCCATACCTTCTCACATATGCATACATTCACATTTCTGGAGTAAGTGCTGGGATCTCTTATTGCATAACGTTCAAAAAGTTACTGGGTTTATGAGAAGGTGGTCACTTGTGCCACAGCACATGTGTGGCAATCAGGGTTCAACTATTTGGAACTAGTTCTATGTTTTTACATTTATGGAGATGTGGAGATAAAACTCAGGTCACCAAGCTTGTGCAGTGAGTACTTTATTTTAATCTGTTTCTTCAGCCAGTGAAAGCTGTGGGCTTCGTCATTATAATCCTCAAAGGAGATGACAACAATGTGTCTCCTCCATGTTTAAAATATGGTTTACATGCTTGTCGGGAACTCGGCCAGCCTAATGAGGTCTTTAAAGATCTGGATTATAATCTAGAGATCTTGTGGTGAAGAATTGGGCCAATAGATTACTAAATGAGTCCAAGTAGGCGAAGAGTTTCTTAAACACCAAAATGAAGCACAGTGTATTAAAATCTAATCAATATCACTGAGATACATTTTTGAAATATGTTATCTTCTCCATAGTTCTTATTACAATGATTTCACTTTGTTATAGGACCTACGGTCAGAGGAGCTACTGCTGAGAATTGTGTTGTTGTGCCCTGGGGCATAGACGGCAGCCCCCCCCCCCTATTCAGTTGAGCCTGTGTGCACTGTTATTGGACTCTAGGTATTTTGCACCAATATAGGCTTGGATCTAGCTGTCAAGCTTTGCTTTGTGCTTCTCTTTTGAAAAAAAAAATGCCAGCTCTGGGGAACATTTGTTACACTTTTGGTACATCTCTTGGGCTAGTCGACCTTGAAGACAGGGGTCACTTGGTGCCAAGAGGAGAGGTTAGGAGGACGGTTCCACCTGCCGATCCACCCAGCATTTGTGCTGTTATCTGAATTCTGTGTATTTTCCAGCCCATTTTCTTTTTTGATCAAACAAGATGCTTTGAACTGTTTGAAACATTCATTACTGTTTGTCCAGAACAAATGATTAGCAGATGCCAGCTTATGTTTGTGCTCTGTTCTCTGTACAAAAAGAATAGAATTAAAACCGAACTTCTCCTCCCTCTACACCACCATTTTGTTTTCTTCTCTTACCAGCTTAACATTGAGCAGAAACATTTTCTTTTTAATGTTTAAATTTGGGCACTTGAGTACAAAAACTGCTAGCTTCTGCACTGACTCAATTTTAAAATGACATCCCTAAAACACATTCTGAACTGGATTACATTTTAAAGCCCTTGGTCACTTCCTTCCTGCCTTCTATTTCAGACGCTTCTTTATTCCTTTCTGGGCTATTCATTCTCTTTCTTTTCTGTCAGTGTTTTTGCAAATTCTTTAAAACAAGCTGCAGCTATTACTGAAATCCAGTGGCATGCTCCCAGGTGACTAAACATGTCATAGATTGTTTTGTTAGGTGACTGTTTTCAAGTTCTTTGACTCGATCATTTACAGGAACTTACCTAGTATGTAGACAAAATTAAAGGTGATTTCTCTTTATTCCAAGAGGGAAAACCACATATACATTAACTGTATTTCCCTTGCTTGTTCAGGCTTCTCAGCCACCGAAATTCTTCAGATGTATTAGTTGTTAGTTGTTACTGTGACCTCATAGCCACACAGCTTGTGAAAGCAGGAGGAGCCTGGAGATTAATACTTGGGTCTGGTGTTCATTGCTCTTGGCGCCCACTTCACTTTTTCTCCCAAGAAGACAGAAATAGTGCTCATTAAAGCGCTGGAAGGGACATAGAGAATCCTTGACTGTAGTGCTCTTACCAATACTCTTTCTCATGCAAATAGCTCAAGTGGCAGGTGTGACTATGGAGAAGAAAAAGGCATACTGGTATTTCTGAAGGGAGCTGTTAGAATGCAGGATTTCCCTGAGCTCCTCATCAGCCAATTCAAGTGTTTATTAAGCACTTTTGCTTGGTCAGGAATGTTCTAGTTCTGCAGATATAGAATGGGACAAAATATACAAATAGCTTTGAGTCTGGAAGCTCACATCTGCCCATGGTTTTAGAACTGGATTTGTTGCTGTTGTTTCTGTTTGAGGTAATACTCATCAGACTGCTCTATCTGTAAGAGAGAATTGTGTTGGTGGAACAATTGTTACTGTTTTTCAGGGTACTCTTGAACTTACCAAGCACCATGCTCAGTGACTTTTATGTCATTTGTTGTTTTGAACTATCCACCTTTTGGGCTGACTTCATAATATGTACTCTGTTTAATTAGCACACATAGACCTGGAGTTTTCACTTAGGACTCTTTACTCCTCAGGACTCCCCTAGTATTGCTTTACCTTAGACGCTGTTGTCTTAGATTTGAGTTTTAAACAAATAGGTTGAAGTGAAAATGGAAATAGCATTGTTTTTGTATCAGATGAGTTCAAAATAAATTAGCTTTCAATCAGAGAGTAATGTTTATCTGTGTTTGAAGGGCCATTGGGAGGTGGTAAATTAGATGTACAAAGTTCAGGGAAAGCAGTGACACATATCATCTCTTCCTGAGCTTGTTGGTTTTCTGTTGCTGCAGAGCATTACAGATAAATATTGTTAGCAATCGCCTTGGTTCTTATACTTAGCCAAGAGCTCAGAGTAGACAATTGGCTGAAGTTGCTGCCAATGGATTTTGGTTATTATTGCATTCATTTTAGTGGGAAGTAGAGGCTTTAGCTTAATTAAGTGCATTCATTGCATTGGATATTAATTGACAGACATTGTGAATTATAAGTTGCTAGTGGCCACAGATACAAACATGAGCTTTGGAAATTGTTCCCTAACTGAGGTTGACAATCCAAATCAGCACTGACTCACAGTTTATTCTTATGTTCAGCTGTCTACCTCTTTTAGCACAGGTCAACTATGTTTTATTCATATTGCTGTAATCAGAGGTGATGTTTTTAAGTTCTAGAATATTTGCATTTATGTAATAAAATATTCTAAATATGGGACACAAGAGGAAACATAATTTCCATGTTTCATATAAGTGTATGTAAATATTCTGACACTGTTTATGTTTATACAATACTTTGACTACTTTTTGATTTCAATCTATTCAATAAAGTCAAGTGTAAGGTTTTCTACCTATGACATTTTGCTGGGCATATGTCTGTGTATGTCTCTCTCTCTCTCTCTCTCTCTCTCTCTCTCTCTCTCTCTCTCTGTATGTGTGTGTGTGTGTGTGTGTGTGTGTAGGGGGCAGGTGCATGAGAATGTGTGTGTACCTGACACTGAAGTTTATGGATTGACATCAAAAATCGTTTACAATTTCTCTCTATCTAATTTTTGAAACCCTTTATAGAATTTGTTCTTTGACAGTTTCCTACATATTTAAAAATAAAGTTGGATCATTGTAATACTCACTTTCTCCAATTATCAACCATTAATAACCCCCTTCTTACTATTCATACTTTTATATATTCAAATAATCCTTTTTTAAAACCTTTTTTGAGACCCATTGAGATTAAACAGGATTACCTGTATGACTGTGGGCTTGGAAGAATTCACCAGGCTTCAAGGGATAGTTTCATGTACAATTAACTTTTTGAGAAAGGACTTCTTATTGAGCCTGGAACTGTTGATTTAGCTAGGCTGACTGATCAGAAAGCCCTAGAGATCACCCTGTTTCTACATCCCCAACCCCAAGGTTGTTGATATACACATGCCAAACTTTTCATATATGTGTTAGGCATCAAACATAGGCCTTCATGTTTGTGTGGCAAGCACATTGCAGACTGAACCATT
Source organism: Apodemus sylvaticus (assembly GCF_947179515.1). Taxonomy (NCBI): domain Eukaryota; kingdom Metazoa; phylum Chordata; class Mammalia; order Rodentia; family Muridae; genus Apodemus; species Apodemus sylvaticus. The sequence continues at coordinate 104,068,723 of NC_067477.1, read as the reverse complement.
GCCCTAGCCTTTTTAACTTTTGCTTGATTCTTGCTAATGCTAATGACGTGTTGAATTCTGAAATGTTTTGTATCTTCAGATTAAGAGCCTAGTCACTTGTCCTATTTCTCTTCTTCTATTTCCCTTTCTTTGACCTCTTAAGTGTGGTATTTCTTTTGCTGCTATTTATCATCGATACTCCATGTAACAGTGATAGTATTTTGAAGTCAAAGCCAAACCTTTGCCTCATGGTTCTTACCATGCAGTAGTTAAGATTCTAATATTGTCAGTGGAGCTAGAGAGCACTTCCAATGTGCAAATAAGTTCTACACAATGGAAAATAGCTGCTGATCCTAGGCGATACTAACAATTGCTAATCATGAGAAGAGTGTCATGCTAGGCAGTCCTGCTGGGTGGCTTGTACACATGTTCTCACTTCATCCTCACAAAAGCCTCCCTGAGAGGTAACCCATGATGAGGGAGGTTCATACCTTGCTTGCAGATCCTGCTGCTTGCAATTACCAAGTCAGAATTAAAGTAATTTAATTTAAACTCTAGAACTAGGGATCTTCTCCACCAGTCAAAAGGTGAAAAATTCAGGTCCAGGAAAATCAGGGACAGACTAGATAGATGTTAAAGAAGCCATCACAGAGACAACACCTATAGTCCCAAATGAAATATCCTCTTGACATTCCAATACCATAGACATCACTCTATTGTTGCAGCTATAATTTGGCAGTCACACATCTTTCTTAATCAGATTAGCTACAACTATACAACATTACTAATTATAATTAGTAGTCTAATCAAGTAGTTGGAATGACCCTACTTGTCTACATATTGTGTGGCTTATTACCATTTAGATTTATGCACACCTGACTGTGGCTCTCTTTAAATGTTTCTTCTCCCAGTTGACTTTGAAAGTTGTCCCTTGCTTCTTATAGCTTTGTTCTCATTATTCCACAGGATGACCCAGGTCTTCCTTGGTAGAGTTAAGAGTTTTCTACCATTGAAGTGCTATAGTTCTATGAGTAGCAATGGGTAAATCTAGTTTCTGCTTTTCTTTCTTATTTGTAGTTCTCAAGAAAAACTATAGACTGTGTGAAACACTCTGCAATGTACATTTCAAGAGAAGGATCCAGCTGTACGTCTGACTTACTTCTTTCTAGAAACTGGTCTTCTTTAATGCTTTATGTTTGTGAGTCAAGCTCTCCTGGGATGTGAATCCAGGACGGGCTATATTTTAGTTTTGATTAGTTTAGTTTAGTTTAGTTTTTAATTTCTCAACTATAATTGTAAGCAAAAGAGAGTGCATCTGCCCTGGGATGATTCTCTGAACCTCAGCAGATAAACTTGTCCTGAATCTTAGATGTCCACAGTCTATTTTGCTTCCCTGTAGGCAATAAATCTTCCCTGTAGGCAATAAATGATGTGTGTGTGTGTGTGTGTGTGTGTGTGTGTGTGGTCTTTAAAGAGACAGGCAAGTGCCAGAATTGTAGACTAAGATGCAGGAGGCTTAGGTAGTGACTAGTCTTCATGTCTGTTTATGGGGTCAAGGATCCCCATGGCAGTGTCCCTGGAAGTCTGTGTATCTTTGAGGTTATTTCCAGAAAGAGTTAACTGAGAAAGGACTACCCACCTCGCATGTCTGCAGTAGCATGCCTTGGACTAGGATTAAAGACTGAATGAAGCAGACACAAGGAACTAAGCAGAAGCAGTTCTCTCTCTCTCTCTTTCTCTCTCCTTTCTGAGTTTGAAGGAGATGGGCCTCAACTTGTGGATACCATGACTTCCCCACCTTGTGTACTCTGTGCCTTCTTAAACTGTAAATCAAAATGAATACTCCCTCCATCCAGTTGTTTCTCCTTAGGTATTGTTGAGTCATAGCAGGTTCAAGTGTGAACCTTTGCTCAGCAAGCCTGCTTCTCAAGTGCCTTTTCATTGAAACCCTGATTTCTGCCTCACACCACAGCAATGCCATATAATTGAGTTCATTGGTTTCTGTCTGATGGGCTTGCTCCTGGTTTTTAAGTTCTCTAAAGGATCTCAATAGACAGTTTTGACTGACATTTACTGAATGCAGTAGAGCAGCAATGGTGCATTGCTTAAAGCAACTAGAATCTTAGTGTTAGTTGTAATCTTTTTTTTTTGCTTTTTTAAATTTTTAATATTTTTATTTTCTATATTCTTTGCTTACATTCCAAATGATTTCCCCTTTCCCAGATCCCCCCTCCCCATATGTTCCATAAACCTTCTTCTCTCCATCCCTTCTCCAATCATCTCCCAACCCTTTGGCCTCATTTCTTTGGCTTTGTTTATATAAGCCTCTTCTCTTATATTTGTGGCATATTTTAATCTCCCCCTTTACTGTTGCAGCTGGGGTGGGGTTATAAATTAGAATTTCTATCTAATAGATAGCAATTAGAGTATTTGTTAATCTTGCCCTCGAACCTCAGGCTCTAACTACTGCTCCTTTTGTTCCCCAACCCACCCAAAGGATTGTCCCATTGTGTTAAAAAACTAAAGGAGCATGATTAGACTTAGTATACATTTTGTTTCTGGTTCCTGCTATAGGAAGCATGGACAGCTTTTTGAATCCTGGGTCATGCTTTCCTCATATTCTCCTTGTTAAGTACAAGCATCCTAAATCATAGTCAGCACTTCTCTGGCCAAGTTCCTCTCTGGGCTTTTGTGCATTTTCTTTGCTTCTTAGAGCATCTTGTGGATAGAGGCTGTGAGACAGGGAGATGGGAAGTCAAATGGACCATTTGTAATCAACTGCTTCCCAAATGCTGTCTGAGATGTAATGGGTATGCCATCAGTTTCCTCTGATAAAAATAGTATGATCCATGGATAATACAATCCTTTCTAATTCAGACAACAAATGCCATGTCTAGAGACCCTATTCAGGCAGAGGAATGCCAACTTCTGATACAAACAGGAAGGCTATCACTAACCTGCTCTACAAATTGCCTCTTCATTGGTTGATACTAGCATTAGCTATAGGTGATAGGAGCTTCTATTCTCCAGACAACACTGCAGACCACTTGTGATGAAGTACTCCATTTCTACTTTACATTACAAGGACAGACTAAAGCCATAAGATTAAGAAGAAACATGATATATCCAAAGGCACGATAGGCAATGGGCAGAAAACTCTATCTTTAATGATGGTTGTACAGGCCCCAGAGGTCCCCCCTTGAGCCATTTCTTATAGACCCTCTGTCCTAAGCCTACCACTTTCTGAGCTCTAACTTAGAAAGTATAACTTTCTATTTTATTTCCCCTTTTCACACACAGGGACAAATCCTCATGCCTTCGGCTCTCTTGGTACACTCTTGTCGTCTTACTGAAGAGCCCTTTCCCACATCCAGTCTTCTTTCATTGAGTTTCCTGCATTCTGTCCCTTCACTCAGGAAGGATAGCATTTTTCTTCCTCCTTCATTCTGGTATTCAGCTCCTTCATTCTGGTAACTTCCAACACTTTTAGTTTGTCTCTCTCTACCCATACCCCTTAAAGCAATTAACCTCAAACACCAATAATGTTCTTGAAATTTTCTTCTGTGTCTTTTAAACAGTATTTCCTATATGAGACTATGACGCTGCAAGATGAACCTTTTTTTCCCAATGATGTTACCAGTAGTCTATTGCAGAGTTAATCCCTCCTCAAAGCCAATTTAGAGATGAACTCCTCCACAGAGGTACTCCAGATTCTTTCCTTAGGTTGTAAGCCTCTGGACTGTGTCTTTAAAAGAAGCTTTATTTTTTTTTTCTTTCCCATGAAAACAGTTCTTTTAAGTACAGTGAGCCACTTGCTCCCTGAGGCAGGAGCTATGCTCTTAGCTATTGTAAACCTTGTGTATAGTATATTCCTGGAGCAACATGAAAGTCAGTAAACATCTGACTTAGAAACGAAAAGCAAAGTCAGTCCATGATCCCATCTCACCTAAGGGAGGGCCACCGGTCACGGGACACCTTCTAAGGCTTCACCCATTTGTCCTTTTCTCAATACTCCATGTTTTGCAAAACATGGAAAAACTCTCTGGAACAAATGGACAATTCGCTATTTCAAAAATTTAAAAAAAAAAGAAGTATAATAGCAAGACTTCTTTGTTAGATTCAGTTATTTATCTGGGGCACAGTAATCTATTCTAGGTTATAAGAAATATCCCAATTACTACATTTAGTAAATCCATGTGGCATGAATTTTCTGTCATATTTGCCTAAAATGGGATTCATTTATATTCTGCCTCATTTGCTTTAATTGTTCCTGAAATAGCCTCTGTTTTTCTATAAATTTAGAGGAATGAATTTCCCCTTGCACATGACAAATCTGTTATTTAGGAATTGAAGGGCAAAAGGACCCGAATCCTATTTTCCACTTCCAGAACATTTCCTGAGATATTTGTAAAGTTCAGTTAATTTTAAAAAAGTAATATTTCTCCTTTTGCATATTGTAAGATAATTATACCATTTCTCTCCTTTCTTCCTAAACAATCCCATTCATTCTTCCTTTCTTCCTTTCTTCCTTTCTTCCTTCCTTCCTTTCTTCCTTCCTTCCTTCCTTCCTTCCTTCCTTCCTTCCTTCCTTCCTTCCTTCCTTCCTTCCTTTCTTTCTTTCTTTCTTTCTTTCTTTCTTTCTTTCTTTCTTTCTTTCTTTCTTTCTTTCTTTTTCTTTTCTTTTCTTCTTTTTCTTCTTTTCTTTTTTCCTTTTTTGGTTTTTCAAGACAGGGTTTCTCTGGCTGTCCTGGAACTCACTCTGTAGACCAGGCTGGCCTCGAACTCAGAAAACCTGCCTCTGCCTCCCAAGTGTGGGGATTAAAGGCGTGTGCCACTAGCCACCTCCCCTCCCCAGCCTATCTTTCAAGTTCATGGCCTATTTCTATTAATTGTTGCTACAAATGTACATATATATATATATATATATATATATATATATATATATATCAATTCCCAAATATAATCTTCTCAGTCTACATAAACTATATCATAATATCATACATTCATTTTAATAATCAGTTTTCCATCTGGGAATTATCATAACTAAGTTTACAAAATCTGGTTCCTTCAGAGTTGTTTATATCACATAATTCTTTCAAATGTTATGTATGCTTGGCAAACAATAGGAAAATGTCCACAAATAGTAAGAGAAGCAAAGTCACTTTTATTTGTATTTCTCAGAGGACAGCAGAATAAAATATAATTGCAACGTAATTCAAGGTGTACAATTGCCATTTCTTCTCTATGGTATGTAGAAAATACATGAAGCTTCATAGTCTGTTAGTATATTATATTTCACCATCAAGAACACATTAACATAGCAGCTGAAATAAGTAGACTTTTCAAAGATAACTCTGCAAATCACAATTAGAAAAGAAATATAAAGCTTCAGGGTATAATAGCAGAGTCTTTAGAGTGTAACTTGATAAGATTTTAGATTCTTCTATTATCAAATTAATCACAAGACTAAATCAGAAAAATATATGAGTCAGCCTTCACTTCTAAAACTGATGCTACTGACCTACAACCAGAAAGCTCAGTCAGGGAAATCCATTTTAAGAGGCTCTCTCTCTCTCTCCATATATATATATATATATGCACACACACATATACATATGTGTACACACACACACACACACACTCAAGGAATTGCAATATTTTAGTGATGTTGAATAGGTTTCCAGCTTGGAGTCTGGGGAAGAGAGCTTACTTTGCAAGAATAAGGGTGGTGATGGAGCCAGAGAATTCATAAGTCAAGTGTAGTAGCAAATGCTTGTGATCCCAGAACTGGGGAGTAGAGGAAGGTTGACTTCTGCAGCTCTTGGGCTAGCCAGCCCAGTTCAATCAGGTGCTTCAGGTCAGTCCACATACTTTGTATGAAACTCTCATGTTCCAAATAAACTCAATTCCCAAGGAGATGAAGGGATCTGCAGCGCCATAGGAGGAACAAAGTTATGAGCCACCCAGTACCTCCAGAGCTCCCAGGGACAAAACCATCAACCAGATAGTACACATGGAGGGACCCATGGCTCCAGATGCATAGACAGCAGAATATGGCCTTGTTGGACATCAAAGGGGGGGAGGAGAGGCCCTTGGTCCTGGAAAGGCTGAATGCAGCAGTATAAGGGAATACCAGGACAGGGAAGCAAGAGGTGGTTGATTGGGGATCAGGGGGAGGGGTGATGGCTTATGGAACTTTTGGGGGGGGGTCAGGAAAGGGGAAATCATTTGAAATGTAAATAAAGAATATATCTAATAAAACAATAGTTAAATAAAAGAAAGAAAGTGAGACCAGATCAAAAGGACAGCACAACCCATTCACTTAGAAGCAGTATCCCCTGGATCCAACCAGATGCCTCCCCCTTGCCACACTACCCCAGCAAGCAACAGAAAAGCTGCTTTTTTTTCCTTGCCAAATTGAACAGTAGGAAGCTTAAGTGCCCATTAAAATTCTCCTCACTAATTCATGATAAGGCATTAAAAATTTAAAATCTATCCCTTTTGTCAAGTACCTTTCCTTTATTAATTATCTAATCGCAGTAGGCTCAATTGATTAATAACCCTCGCTACATGCATTTCCAGCTTATTGATAAGGTACACATGGGCACTATCATGTTCAGGAAGGAAAGTTTATTTAAAAATTATTACAACACTTCAAACAAAAGCAGATCAAACTCAGTCTCAACAGAGTTTTGGGAAGCTAATGTGTGTTTGGGGTTTCCTTCCAATGGTGATGTTAAGGAGGTTCATTCCTCAGCACAGAGCCTGCAGAATATAACATCTTAAATACAAATCTCATTTTCTGATGGCAAAGGAGCTTAAACAGCTAGAAACCCTAGAAAGAAAATAGCCCAGAATAGTAGGAAGGGCGAAATTCCAACACATGCTAGGAGTACAAGCACCTCATGTACTTATTGATGTAAATTATTTTGAAAGGGAAGCAAGTAAATATTGGAAAAAAACAAAGTCAATAATTTTCTTTCACATTTGCTCCGACAAATATAAAGGCCACCGTCCAACCTCCTCATAATATATGCTCTCGGGAAATATGACCACCACAGTGAGTGAATTTTCATCCTGACAATTGCTGTCAGTTTGCAAAGAGCACACACATTTGCATAATAGAAAGCAATGTGTTACCAATATAACAACAATTCTGGATGTAATAGCCAGATCTGGAAAAAATTAAACAGAGTGAAGGGAGAATGAACTCTTTTAGCCTACACTAAATATTCCCAAGATCTTTAGGAAGTAGGCACGTTTGGAGTAGGTGGTAGGAATAGAAGTTTCCTACAATGCCTGGAGTCTCTGCAGATGGTATACAAGGTGTGATAAAAACTGAACAGCACCACATTGGAAACCCCTTCTGCTGAGGTCCCAAAGCATTATGGATCTTGCTCAAAGCCATTAGGTAGGCAGTGGTTCAAATAGAATGGACACTCGTGTTATATGCTTCAGGTTAGGTTTGTCTGAGATGTTCTATTGAAACAAACATGTCTATTACCCTCTTAGGACATCTTTGAATCACAAAATTCACATTCTAAGCATCTGTTATGTGACAGAAAGCTGACTGTCATGTGACTTTTCCTGAGGAACAGGAACAAATGTCTGTCATGTCAGATAGGGGACTAAAAAGCAGACCAAAGTAATATGTCCATTGAAGTGCGCTTGTGTGAAACAATGCATTGGTTGACTAGGTTTACTTACAGAACTTGAGTGAGGAGGAGTGAGAGGATCACACATGGCTTATTGTTGGCTGCATCACCGCAAAGGCCATCATAGCATGGTGACAGCTTCCAAAGCTACATACCCAGAGCTCCCTTCATGACTTATGTGAGGCTTAGCTGTCATTCAGAGTCCCCTCTTCTAAACTGTTACTGCTACGAAGACCATGGGGATCTGTCTTAGAGGGCAAGACCTCTCAAGACATGTGTGTGTGTGTGTGTGTGTGTGTGTGAGAGTGTGTGTATTTATTTTCTGAATCTTAAGGGAGCCTCCCTCCAGGATGCAGTGTTTCAAATAACAGGAAATTATAACAAAAGAATGACTAATAATTTCTGCTGAATTATGTCACACCTTTAAACTCCGGCATATAGGACGTAGGTCTGGGACTGTGCAGAAAAGGGTGTGAGCCCACAGGTCTGTTCAACTTGCAACCCAAGGGCTGTGAGTTAGGAATACAGCAGAACACAAAATTATAAACGTACTTAAAACATGAGATATTTATGTGTGATTTGGTTTGTGACTATAATCATCAGGCAGCTTTTGAACTTTCATAGGTATTCATGTGGTCTCACAATATCGAAGTGCTAAGCACTTGTGTCAGTCAATGGATTTCCCAGTCAAGCTTCAACGTGGTAGCCATGTTTGATCCTGGCTGACTTTTCTTTGTGGACACGGCACATTGTGTTACTTCTCAAATTGGCTTCCATTTTATAACGTGACTGGTGACACTAGCATTGCCTAACTCTCAGAGGACATAAACATGACATGTGGTAAATATTTAAGCAAGCATTCAAGCGTACTAATAGCCAAAGCAGATTCTATGTGCTAGGACCCCAGGTTGCCTTTCAGGCTCATCCAGTGATTAGACCCAAGCTGCAGATTGCTTGACTCCTACCATACGTGGGCTTCCTGACCATGACTGTCACCTTTCATTTGCCCTTGGGGCTCCAGCCTCACCTTCAAAGTGTCCTGTTAAAACTTGTTGGCAGATCTCTTTTGCCTTAATAATTGTCAAAAATATTATGCCATAGAAGCTGGCTTATAGAAGGAGAGGCCCCCGGTCCTGGAAAGGCTCAGTACAGCAGTGTCGGGCATACCAGGACAGGGAAGTAGGAAGGGGTGGATTGGGGAACAGGGGGGGAGGGAAGGGGGCTTATGGGACTTTCGGGGAGGGGGATCCAGGAAAGGGAAAATCACTTGAAATGTAAATAAAGAATATCAAATAAAAAAAAAGCTGGCTTCTATTTGCATTTTGCTTGTATTTTAACACAAATGGCAAGAGTGACATTCAGAAACATTTTTCTTCAAACCCTGAAGACATCTGCATGATTTCTCCTATTCAATACTTAACCCGGCTTCTAAAGATTTTTAAAGAAAGCAAAATAAGGATTTTACTGCATATATATATACATATATATATATATATATATATAATTTCAAAATGAATTGTTTTAATGGTTTTGATTTCCAGTGAATTCATATGAAAGTTTTCTGAACTGAACAGAAAATGACTAAGAACCAGACTGTTGACTCCACCATTCCAGTACCAGTTTCATCATGAAGTTATTTTATGATCTGGGCAAGTCATTCCTTCATGAGACTGAGTATAATGAGATTTGCTGACTGCTAAGTAGCATGCCAGGCTGTAGCTATTTGGACTTTACATCATCATAAACTCTATAGCAGCAGAAGGGATCTCATGACTTGTGGACAGGTGTCGATTGCTCCAGGCTTATGGGAAACAGGCTACATCCAAATATGTGACTTACTTGAATATTCTGTCCTATAGTTATAAAATGATGATGGATTGGGGTCTCAGAACATTTTGACAGGTTTGTAGCAGTACTGACTCTGTAAGTACACAAAAGCTTGGTACTCACGTTGTGAGTATTTATGACTAGTAGCTTGTTAGAAGGTAGCAGATATCTGAACTGTACATTAATGATAAATTCACTGCAACCCTGTGATTTACTAGAAACTCATAATTATTAACATTTAAAAATATTTTTAATTTTTGAGATTATACTATAATTCCATCATTTAAGTTTGTGTTTTCCTTCCAAACTCTCCCACATAACCTCTGACTCTGCTCTCTTTCAAATTTATGTTTTTTATTCATATATATATATATACATATATGTATGTATATATATATATATATATATATATATATATATATATATGCACAAATACAACCTGTTTGGCCTTTATAATGTACTTTTTCAAGGCTGACCATTTGATATCAGTCAAACAGTTGGAATGCTCTTCTCTAGGAAGATTATTTCCTGTTTTCAGAATTATCAGCTTTTAAACAAAACATAATTTAAAAGAAAGGGTAATTTTAGTTTAAGTAGTTGCCCAAGCTTCTTATTTTGAAAAAGAGTGAGCTATGAAAGAACTTTAAAGAACAGAAAGATGTAGAACAGAGACTGATGTGTAGGGAAGAACACTTTATTTTGCTGGCATTGCTCTGATCTCCTCTAAGAAAGAAGCCTATCATGATCCTTTAGTGGACTAGAAATTGGAGGCAGGCTTTTCTGTCTGACTACTTTGGACAAACTGTTCGAGTTGAGGGTCCTTATTTTTGAAATTTTCTATTCCTGCCTTGCTTGCCCTTGTGAGTTATGAGATTCCAATGAGATAAAAGATTCAAAATGCTTGGAAATTATGAACATCTATCTACTACTATACCAATCATAAAGTTAGTCTTACTATCTATGGGATATATCATAGTGACAGATTTTTTATATAACCATGAGAAAGCAAGGTGGCCATTTCATGCTAGGAATAAAGTGCATGGGATATGGATATGACTTTCAGATGGAAAAGGCAAGAGAGGATTTCAAAAAGTACTGACATGTAATGAACCCTAAAGGAAAACATAAGATTCTTTCCTAGTGCAGATTAGATACTCTAAGACCTGAATCCTTCTCTCCCATGGTTTCACCTGATTCTTGGCACAGGCTTCTCATCCAAGAACTCCATACAACTCTACTTCAGTTTCCTTAGAACTTTTACTTCCTATAGCAGAAAGGATCTTTTTCTTCATTGTTATATTTATTATTTGAGAGCAGTGTATGTGTGTGTATGTGTGTGTATAAATATATTATTGTGTGTATATGTGCATTTGTGTGTACTGATCATTGTGTATGTGTTGGGGGTGGTATCAGAGGACAACTTCTAGGAATCAGTTCTCTATTCTCATGTGGGTCGTAGGGATCAAACTCTGGTTGCTAGTCTTGGTGGCAAATGCCTTTACCAATGGATCTATATTATTGGCCCAGTAAGACATTATATATATATATATATATATATATATATAGAGAGAGAGAGAGAGAGAGAGAGAGACAGACAGACAGACAGACAGACAGAGACAGCGACACAGAGAGAAACAGAAAGAGAGAGAATTTGAGGCTAACTAAATAGTGAATTTGCTGATTGGATAACTATTAACATTACTCTGTGTTTACAGATTAGTTTTGAGTCATTTTTCTGCTTGTTCAGGCTGAGACAGCAAGTAATGTTTCTCTAAATGGCAGGTGTATAAGTGATGTTCCCAAACTATGTAGGAAGTCATATACCATAGTCTATACACCCCCTAATGAAATCAGACATGAACCAGCAGGCTTGCATTGTAGTGCATCCTTTTCTAAGAAACACTATAATCCTACTTTCTTTTTTTTTTTTCTTTCTTTCTTTTTTTTTTTTTTTTTTTTTTTTTTTTTTTTTTTTTTTGAGACAGGGTTTCTCTTTGTAGTCCTGGCTGTCCTGGGACTCACTCTGTAGACCAGGCTGGCCTCGAACTCAGTTCTGGGATTTAAGGTGTATGCCACCACTGCCAGACCATAATCCTACTTTTTAAATCTCTAGCTGTTGAATATTAGTTTCTTATTCTATATGAAGTAGCTAATTCTTCACACTTTGAAGTTTTGAAACTAATCAAGATATCTAAAAATGACCTGCCCAATGACGCTCCCTTACCTTGTTTCCACTCTTCCTATTGCCTTCTTGTAGCTTAGTTCCTGCCACATTTGGGGACCAGCGATTTCCCTATTTCTATTTCATTTTTCTGATTCTTTTTTCCTCTTCTTCCTTTCCATAGCAATAATAATTTCATCTTTATATCAAAATGTCATAATCAGAGAAGACTTGCATAAAGGAAACTTTTGTTCACTAGATGGATTGTCATCTTGGCTGCTTGCTGCTGAATAAGTGCATTCTTTCTAGTTCTTTTTGAACTCTGGCTGACTGATTCAACTCAGATATTTGGGCTGGAAACTCTTCTCCAGGTCGACTGATTCAAACTGGCTTTTCTTGGCTTCTCACTGAATTGCTCTGCTTGAAAAAATCTGCCTCTGAATTCCATAAAATGAACAGCACCGAGTGCTCAAACTCAACTGCATTCAACTGAACTGAACTGAACTGAGCTGAACTGAACTGAGCTGAACTGAACTGAACTCAACTCAACTCAACTGCAATGCATTCTCTGAATTCAACTGCCTTTACTGACCTGTCCTCCATTCTTGACTCATACTGCAGTAGCCTGTCTTTCCTGTTTATTCTTGTGAAAGCTGGGTCTATCCTATCTCTGACTCACTCTGTCAAATATTCTTCTGATTCCTCTTTGTCAGCTCTTCAATTAGTTGTCACTTCCAAATACAACTGCTTCCTTCTAAAAACTAACTTTACCTCCAATGTTGGGGATTAAGGGTGTATACTAAGGACTTGTCTGTATTCCAACCAGAGGGATTAAAGGTGTGTCACTGCAGTCTGATCACTCAGACCTAGAAGGCCTTTGACTGTGATCCCTTGCCAGAGTGGCCTTGCTGCTGGACTAAAATTCCTCTACAACTTGGCAGAGAAATTATAGATACATAGACTGATGCCACAATGGAAAAATATGGACTATCATCTGCATTCTTAGGTGAGGAAATTAAACTGAAGAGCTATAGCTAAAGAAAATAGGTCCATATTGCTACTAAAAGATAGAGGGACTAGAATGTATGGCCTGGTTCAAAAGAGTGTGCTGTTTTCCACACTTACAGTTCAAGATTATTAAACACACATTTTTTGTTTGTTTTTGTGATCTGCTCTTATCTATCTGTGGTACTGAGAAGCAATGTATTTTATTTTCCTTTGTGGAATTTAAATATGGCCCTTTGGTTACCTGTAACAGGAGTTTGAAACTGAAGGAAGAACTTCAGAGTTCTGAAGTCACCGAGATCTCCCTTGCATGATGAAAATAGAGGACTCAGTGAGCTATGGAAGTATATATGGATGCAGAGCTTCTCTGTCAAGTGAGTTATTCATTTTGTGTAGTAGGACAATGGATGCCATCCATTGCATTTTTGAGTTCCCAAGGTATTTAAATAGAAGAAACAATCAAGCAGTCAATTCTCAGTTAGGTAGTTAATATGCTTTCTTGTTTACCATTTTACCTATCTGGACACTGATTCTTTACCCAGACAAAAGCAAAGGGAATGAGGAAGACAGAAATCAGTTTCTGGTGTGTGTGTGTGTGTGTGTGTGTGTGTGTGTGTGTGTGTGTGTGTGAAAGAGACATTGAATCACTCATTAACAACCCTAATTTCTGAGCACTAAGACTGATTTCTCAACCCAGATGGGCCCATGCCAGCCTGGTGGAATCCTGAGTGACAGATAAAAGAGAGACCCAGGATGGCAAGCATATACCAATTTAACAGAAGAGGCCTCCTGGGATTTCCTCTAAGATTCTGAATGTAGAAATGACACTTCCTAGCTTTAAAGTGTGATTTTGAAACTTTCTCAGAAGCTGTTCCACTTGTTTTGATTGTATGTGAGAAGTGCCATTGATCATGATGGGGATTTATTTCATGAGAGCTATGAAGGACGTTCTCTTCATATCTAACCATATTCCTATTCTGGGACGTGAAGCCTTGTTGGTCACATAGATAACTGGAGACTCAGGATATGACATATTAACTTTTATGTGGCCTATACTCTACAAGCCAGTATAGCTCTTTGAGACTTTGAAAAAAAAAGAATATTAAAACACATGAAACTATATTTTCAGGTTTTACTTTGTTCATTTATTTATTTGAGAGAAAACAGACAAAATTCTTTTTTTCCTAGGTAATTATTGGTAGAGAAGTGATGTCTAAGAGCAGCTAAAAGGTAGGTCAGAGGTACATGAATTAGGCAAGAATGAATCACTAGAGGATCACCATCCCTGAGGAGCTCTAATGAGAGACAGACCCTTTTGCTTGGATGTTCAGGACAGAGCTTATGTTTAAGTACCCCACTGGTAGATATGATACTGGTATTATACTTGTGTTCCCATGTATACCTGTTCCTTCTGCAGATGGCTGTTTCCCTGCCTGAGCGTGCAGGTTTACCCTCCCAGAGAGTGTGTAGCCCAGCCGGGCATATTAATGTCAGGCACCAGCTTGATGAGTAAACTTACCTGTCTGATCCTTCTGGACATGAGCCAACATGTTATCTGGTAAGAGCTCTGGAATGCTATGGCTTTAAATAGAATTTCTTTATTTATATGTGACAGAAGCGGTTTCAGAGTGGAAGCAGTAGGTATTTTTGCGGCATACAAATACTCAATTGAAGCCTCCAAATGGGGCTATGAAAAGGAAAGATGAACTCAATAAAAATCAATCCCCTGAAACTTACTCTGAACATTTAATTTTAGGAACAGTTATATCAATTAATTATGAAATTATCATTGGTATATAACCAATGAAATTGCTTCTCAATACTTTAGTGCCTTTATTTTTCCTTGGTTCTAGAATAGAAAATGAAACCCCAAATCAACATTTATTCTAGTAAAAATCTCCAATTTCATACATAAGTCTTTCTGCCTGCTCATACGTCTCAGGTGAGTCTTCTCCCCCCGGGCTTTCTTTGACAGGCTTTGAAATTTTGCATGAGCAATTAGGATTGTGGAACTGATCCGAAAATAAGTGAATTTCAGAGATCTGTTTAACAAGAAAGCAAAACAGTGATCAAAGTAGGCAGCTGATTGGGAAAGGAACAGTAAACACTGGGGAGACAAGAAGAGGCAGAAATAAAGGGACAGCTTTATGATACGTGTATATGTGATTAAACTTGCTAACAGACAGAACAGAAGCCTAAGTAGGAATGAGTAGCTGCTAGGAGCCCAGAGTCTAGTGACTGCTGGAGGCAGATGCCTCATTCTTTTCTGGTTACAAAGTTACTTCATATTCCCTCTTTAATCTCAACAGTCTGCAAGGAGAGCTGGGTAGGACAGCTGTTCCCATGTCACAGACATTGAGAAATATCTTTCCCAGAGGAATTCATTTTGTTTTGAACACTGTAACAACAAAGTCAATTCTTGCCGATAAACTATGTCTAACCTGGACAATTTTCTACGCCCAAGTCTACCATCTTCATGAGTGATACCTTCATTTGATTGCAGTGAGGTGGCTTCAGAGGACCTCACACATGCTTGAGTCACCTTTAGTAGACCTCACTCCTGATAGCAGAATCCTCAGGCATCTCTCAAATCATTGTACATTTGATTCCGTACACTCACTTCAAATGGAATCTTAACTTAAAGGAAATAAAAGAGGGTAGTGGGGATGCCAGCTGAAGGGCTGTGTGGATTATCTGAAATTAATAATCTGACTGAGGGTGGAATCATATTAGATATCTCACCTTGATACCAAGTCTCAGTATTGCAGTCATCTTCCCTTAATTGCCTAACCAAGGCCCATATCACCATTTGCTGCTTCCCAAATATATGTCATTTTCTCATCTCTGCACATTAGAAAGTGCTTTGTAGACAAAAATCCAACCATTTTTGCATCTACCTCCACTATTCCCCTTTCCTCCTTTGTCTAACTATAATGATGATGATAATAATAATGATGATGAAGATGATTTTAATGTTGTTAATATTTATTGCAGTGTGTGCAAGGTTTCTATTTTAAACTTCCATAAATGTAGTGGCTTTAAAAAGGTTCATATTACTTCTAGTCTGTGTGAAGAAAATGAGGTGGGTCTCCTAAGATGAACAGCAAGGTTTGGATAGGCTGTGAGTCATTTTCCAGGTTGTAGTGGGAATCTGTCTGCTTGGCCCTATCTATTTTTAGAGACTATACACATTTCCTGACTCATTCCTTTCCTATCCAAATTTAATGCCTATAATATTAGATTGTATCTCCATGCTTCTCTAGTTCTGCTTTCTTTATCATATGTGGCCATTTATTGCTATGTCAGATAGCCTAAGATACTCTCACTTCTAAAGGTCATCTGATTGGCAAAACAATTCCACTTGCAAACTTAATTACCTTTGTGTATAAGATAACAGAACCACGGGAGCCTGGGATTTGGATATAGATAGCCTTGGGGACCATAACTCTGTCTTCCACATGGTGCATAACACACATTAACATGGGTTTTGTGAATATCATTCCTTTTTATCCTCTGAGAAATCATTTAAAAATACTGATAATTCATATTTTCCAAGTTGAAAAAGTGACGTTGCATAAGGTTGTATAACCCCTCTTCCCCCTGGTATATTAAATAACCCTACTCAGGTCACAGGAAACAGAAAGAGGAGTAGCTGAAACTTGAACTGCATTATGAGCTCAGAGGCAGCTCTCTTATTCCAGTGAATAGAAACAAGATTCATCTGGTTGCTTGAGGCATTAATGAAAGATTCCTGCCAAACTTCTGATTTTCCCTTCAACATTCTCTGTTTCATACCCCAATATCTGTTTGAGCCTACATTGTATCATTTGGATAGGGCCGATTTTCTCTCTCCCTCCCAGCAACCACTCAAATTCATCTATATACTCTTGTCCTGATTTATATTCTTCTTCATAACAATTCCTTTCATGAACATATCTGTTTGTGCACACCCTGAATTAAAGTACTGTAAACTTTCCTATGGATCTCCAACGCTTCTAGTAACTGTAGTTAGCATAGCTTTTATTTGTTTCTTTATGCATGCTAACTAATCTCTGCATTCTGCTCAATGCCCAGATAAACTATTTCACCCCAGGATCTTTGATGGGAATAAAATACCCTTGAGGCTCTTACAGCTTCATTCCCACTCTCCTATGATGTGGCACATTAGAAGTCACCATTCTTAAGAATCTTGTTCTATACACCTTAAGTCCTCACAATCCCAAAATGTGGCATGATTCTCCCATTTTCTTGGCCACACAGTCACATGACTATCATGAGCATATAGGTCATGTGAAGTGAGTTCATCTCACCAGCATTAATACTGAGCTCAAAGACTGATATGCAATTCATAACCTGTCCATGTTTATTAAACAAACAGAAGAATGAAATGCCCTGTCATTGCTTTCAGGCTCATAAGGATTCAGTGTTTGTGTGATTCTTCCTTACCAAGCTGAATTTTGAAATCTCTTTGTCTGTTACCTTTTGATTTCAAGTTACACGCCTCCAATGATTTCTCCTGTTCCATTATATCTTCAGCGTGCACATCCCTAGTCATAGCTCCCTCATTAAGGTCAAGAGTCATGTATCCAACTGCCTGGTAAAAATCTGTGCTTACATTTCAAATTCATCCATCAATTTAACACATTTTTGATTATTAATAATTTTCAACTGGACTGGATCTAGAATTGAGTGTGAGATAAGAGGTAAGCATGTGGACATGACTGTGAGAGGGATTCCAGACAAGATAAATTAAAATGAGAAGACCTACCATAAATATGGTTGTCACAGTTCCACAGGCTGGGATCCTGCACTGAACAAAAAGGAAAAAGAGAGCTGAGTCCCTGTATTCACCTCTCTGCTTCCTGACTCTGCTCAGAAACATCCTGACCAGACACCTCTTGTTCCTGCCCACATGACTTCTCTGCCACAGTAAACAACACATTTCACCCACAGGTGAGCCTAAAGAAACATTTCCTTAAGTTGCCTTTGCCAGCTATTCTGTCACAGAAACAATATAATTAACAAATATAATGGTTAACAGAAAGCTTTATTCTGCTCTTTCAGCTATTCATTTTAGTACAGGAGCAAGCTGTTTCTCTACCTGCTCAGGACAAAGACCTGGGCCCTTTTATGAATCCTTCAGTTTTTCTTCCTGTATCTATAACCAATCCATCAGCAAGTCCTCTCTGCTCTTCAAGATGATGTATCTCCAGTCTGCCCACTTCTCTTTCTCCCCAATGTACTCTATGCAGGCTCATTTCATTTTCTTCCTGAGTAACTCCAATAGGCCCTTAAATGATCTCTTCTCCTGTTTCGCTCACCTAGCAACTATCCATTCTCCATGCAGTAGCCAGAATGGTATTTTAAAAAATCATAAATCAGATCATATCATCCCAACTTCAAATCTTCCTGAAGTTCCCTACTGCATTTAAAGAGACATGTAAGCTTCTAATTGTGGCTTTCTCTAGCCTTGTGTGTGGCTGCCTTCTCTGCTTATTTCTGTTCCTTCAATACCTTAAGTTTATTTCTTCCTTCATATTGAGTATTTGCTGATGCTTCTGTCTTAGGTATTACATTGCAGGTTTTTTTTTTTTTTTTTTTTTAATGGTGATTGTCTTATTTCTCAGGTTTGTGTTCTTTTTTTTTAATTTTTTTAAATTTCTTTTTTTTATTGATATATTTATTTACATTTCAAATGATTTCCCCTTTTCTGGACCCCCACTCCCTGAAAGTCCCATCAGTCCCCTTCCCTCCCCCTGTTTTCCCACCCAACCCTTCCCACTTCCCTGTTCTGATTTTGCTCTATACTGCTTCACTGAGTCTTTTCAGAACAAGGGGCCACTCCTCCGTTCTTCTTGTACCTCATTTGATGTGTGGATTATATTTTGGGTATTCCAGTTTTCTAGGTTAATATCCACTTATTAGTGAGTGCATACCATGATTCATCTTTTGAGTCTGGGTTACCTCACTTAGTATGATGTTCTCCAGCTCCATCCATTTGCCTAAGAATTTCATGAATTCATTGTTTCTAATGGCTGACTAGTACTCCATTGTGTATATATGTCACATTTTTTGCATCCACTCTTCTGTTGAGGGATACCTGGGTTCTTTCTATCTTCTGGCAATTATAGATAGGGCTGCTATGAACATAGTGGAACATGTATCCTTATTACATGCTGGGGAATCTTTTGGGTATATGCCCAGGAGTGGTATAGCAGGATCTTCTGGAAGTGAGGTGCCCAGTTTTTGGAGGAACTGCCAGACTGATTTCCAGAGTGGTTGTACCAATTTGCAACCCCACCAGCAGTGGAGAAGTGTTCCTCTTTCTTTACATCCTCACCAACACCTGCTGTCTCCTGAGTTTTTAATCTTAGCCATTCTGACTGGTGTAAGGTGAAATCTCAGGGTTGTTTTGATTTGCATTTCCCTAATGACTAATGAAGCTGAGCATTTTTAAGGTGTTTCTCTGCCACCTGAAGTTCTTCAGGTGAGAATTCTTTGTTTAACGTTGTACCCCATTTTTTAGTAGGGTTGTTTGGTTTTCTGGAGTCTAACTTCTTGAGTTCTTTATATATATTGGATATTAGCCCTCTATCTGATGTAGGATTGGTGAAGATCTTTTCCCAATTTGTTGGTTGATGATTTGTCCTTTGATGGTGTCCTTTGCCGTACAGAAACTTTGTAATTTTATGAGGTCCCATTTGTCAATTCTTGATCTTAGAGCATATGCTATTGGTGTTCTGTTCAGAAACTTTCTCCCTATACCGATGTCCTCAAGGGTCTTCCCCAGTTTCTTTTCTATTAGCTTCAGAGTGTCTGGCTTTATGTGGAGGTCCTTGATCCATTTGGATTGAGCTTAGTACAAGGAGACAAGGATGGATCAATTCGCAACTCAATTCTTCACAGAGTTAGAAAGAGCAATTATCAAATTCATCTGGAATAACAAGAAACCCAGGATAGCTAAAACTATTCTCAGCAACAAAAGAAATTCTGGGGGAATCAGTATCCCTGACCTCAAGCAATACTACAGAGCAATAGTGTTAAAAACTGCATGGTATTGGTACAGTGACAGGCAGGCAGATCAACGGAACAGGATTGAAGATCCAGAAATGAACCCACACACCTATGGCCACTTGATCCTCGACAAAGGGGCTGAAAACATCCAATGGAAAAAAGATAGCCTTTTCAACAAATGGTGCTGGTTCAACTGGAGGTCAGCATGCAGGTTTGTGTTCTTAAGCCAGCTCTTTGTCCACAAAGGGAACCATTCATATTCCACCATCAAATTATCACCCTTCCAAGTCTATATTCAAAGTCATCAATACTGCAAAGTCTGTTATACACATGGAAAGAAGGACCAACTCCATTACTTTATAATCATACAGACTAACAATAGCAACTAGAGGCTCAGTGTTATACAAAGTCTCTTCCCTTCTACTCTCCTCAGGTTCATTCTACCTTTCTCAGTAGGTAGTCAGTTCTCGAGGCCTATGTTGGTCACAGTCCTCAAAGTATGCCTCACAGGACCCAGCCTGCTGCATATCCACAGTTGTGTGGTGCTCTCCCCATATGCAGGGATCCAGAATTAATTTAAGTTTTTCTGTATTTTTGTTGGACACTGTTGGAAACACACCTTAGGATGCTTTATCCACCCTACTCCCCACAATCTAATAAGTCTTAATAAAATGAGAATGCTTGCAAACTTTTTTGAGTCTTGTTTATAACCTATTATCACCTAGGCCCCTTTACTAGAACTCAGAGCTAAGGAATTCCACATACAAAGCTGCCACTCCACAGAAATGTCTGGTTCATATTCTGCTTAAAGATCATGGGTTGTATTTATTGCTTACTAGTTTCCCTATGTAGGAATCACATATCTGAATGCTAATTATGTTGAAATCTTTGAAGATACAGTCAGCCTAAAAGCACATAATAGATACAACAGCCATTTTCTTTCAAGTATTTAAAAATCAATTTCTGGTATCTTAACCATCACAGATATTTTAGAACCATGAAGTCTTATGTTTAAGTCACAGTGGAGACATTTCCTAAGTATGTTATTTAGGAAGTCACACCATTATTCTAAGCAGGGTCCCTGGGAACAGTCAGTTCTGTTGTCATTGCCCATTGAGTATCAAGCAATGCTACAATTCCATTTGGGCTTCATGGCAGTATAAATGTAAATTTTACCAATTACCATACATGCTGGTACAGAAAATGAATTGTAAATGGTCTGTTTAAAATATTTGGAAGATCACAAGGTCATGCTAAATATTAGTGCATTTTTATATTTTGCATCTAGGTCCTGGAATGTTGTCAGAAACATGGGCCTGAGACTGTTTTACCCAACCACTTATGAGAGGGCACTCTCAGCCCTTTCAATCCCTGCAAACGTGTAATTTGGCCCTGGGTAGATTGGGGTTGATTATTGTTTATAGTTGAATGTTGAGCTTTCATCTGTGAAGACTTCATTAGGCACAGAGAATGAAACAGGTGCCACTCTGTGATGTGTGTGGCCACCAGGCAGAACTCTCCTTATTGTCATTCTGGCTTAGGCAAAGAGAGTTCCAGGGCAAAGAGCATTATATGAGTGATCATAGAAATCTTGGCTTCAGCATACTCTCTGAATATTCATTTCATTTACTACAGCAAAGAAGCTGACAGTAATTTTCATATGGGATTGCTGATTATATCAGCCCCTCTCCTCCAATTCTCCCATATCCAAGGAAGCTGATCAGGATGCCCATTATACCATTAATTTTATCCAGAGAGATACTCAAGTTATAGAATTCTTACATCAGTTGCATTGAGTTGCCCTATCACTGTCCCCTAATAGACACAAAGCTTAAAGCTACTTGTCCTTCCTTCCACTAAAAGGAGCCCAAAGCTCCTTGTGTTTCTGCATTTCTCTCCTCAGTAAATTCCACTACATGAGTAATGCATTGTTTTACAGCATCTGGGTCATGTTTGCAATCATCTGCCTTCCATTTGGTGTAGATGTAGAGCCTACACTGTAGAGTTATGATGCAATCTTCTTGGCAACGAGAACAACTTTCCTTTTTCAACTTCTGATTTGGAAAAAAAAAACAGAGAGAAAGAAACACAGATCATGAGGTTGAAAGATTGAAAGTGAGGCCCGTGCTAGACATTTCTCTGTTGTATAGTAGTCATGAAATTGATGTCTTATATGCTTTTGCAGATTTGAAATGATATTCTTGAGCTATAAGAATGTTTAACAAAGTAATATGGTAACCTACTAATTCACTATTTTGTGAACTTCATACTGAGAAGGGTGTGTTAAATGGAGCTACCTTACATGAGAGACCATACTCCTTCCAGAAGTTTTGGTTGTCAGACAGAGAATAGCTCTTGGAGTTGTCAGTTTTGGGTGTCCCAACAAATGCCCAAGTCCTTGCCTTGGTTTTGCAACATAACTTGATGGTAAAACTATATTGCTGGAGGCATCACATTTCCGTTAAAAATCAAGGTGCTATTGCTATATTAGTTTCACTTCTGGTGGCTAGCTTTCACAGTACCAAGAAGATGCTATGGAGGCTCCTAGGAAGGAAAGTCATCAATAGTCTTATTCAACTATGAATTATGAGAGCTTCAATAATCACCATCTAAGTAAGATGTGCCCATGGATGCAAAAGTGACATGGATGTTGTAGGGGTAACCATTTTCTGATTGGATTTTGTGGTGGTTTGTATATGCTTGGTTCAGGAAATGGCACTATTAGAAGGTGTGGCCTTTTTGGAGTATGTGTGTCACTGCAGGTGTGGGCTTTAAGACCCTTATCCTTGCTGACTGGAAGCCAGTATTCTGCTAGAAGCCTTCAGATGAAGATGAAGAACTCTCAGCTCCTCCTGCATCAGGCCTGCCTGAATTTTGCCCTGTTCCCACCTTGATGAATATTTAAATCCTGGGCCAGAATTTAAATAATTTCTACAACACAGTTGTTATTTAAAAAAATCAGAATAAAGAAGACTTCATTGATCTAGCATTGGAAGGGAATATAAGGACAGAGAAAAAGGAGGGAGATGATTGGAGAAGGGATGGAGAGAAGAAGGTTTATGGGACATATGGGAAGGGGGATCCGCGAAAGGGGAAATCATTTGGAATGTAAACAAAGAATATAGAAAATAAAAATATTAAAAAAAAGAAGACTTCAAGTTGAGAACAGGGTTTGACAGGAAGGATCAAGAAGGAGTTGAGGGTAGAGAGAAGGTGAATATAATCAGAATATATATGATATATTTATGAATTTCTCAAAGAATAAATAAAACTATTTCATTAAAAAATAAGCAATGTCAATAATTTAAAGAGCCTACTAGGGTGGATATATAGAGTTAATACTATACCCTAACAGCAGATATTGTACAAAGGTTAGCTCTTTGCCTTCCACAGTCCTAGTTCTCCCTTGTCTTCACTAATAACTTGAGCCATCTGTTTTTCTATTCGTTCCTTTTCAGTTTCTTATTCAAATCTTGTACTTCTTGCTGTTGTATCTTGTTGAAAGAAATTTTTATACAAAAGTGATTCCATAACCCCAGTGCACCTGGGGACTGCACACTTGAACCTAGACTCTAGTCTTTCAACTTTTAGGAACCATTTCCTCTGATGCAATGTAAAAAAAAAAAAAAGTCACCGTTTTGATGTTTGAGTCAGAGGGAGACTGTCTGACAACTGATCATGCATGAGATTCTTCAATTGCAAAAGTGTGTATTGGAACCCAGATTCCATCGAAAGACATTTTAGAAAGAAGAGAAGCAAGGGGAGAAATTGTACTCTGAAGTGTGTGTAGCTGGGGCCAGTAAGGTCTTAAAAGGTAATGGTTAGGCAAGAAGCTAGCAATACTCTCAGGTGGTTTTGGATATAAAATGCTATATAATTTAGGTTCTTGTAATTTTAAAGACACCATCAATGTAATGACAGCATGAGCTGGTTTTGGTATGAGGCTATCAAGCCATGGATTTTCTAGTTCACTTTCTCTCAATACTTAATGTTTTGTTGTTTTCAAAGAGGAAATTGGTCACCCCTTCCTTGCCCCCAATTTAGACTGACCTTTCTTTAACACAGAGGGAATTCCTCCTGTTCAAAGGAATAGTTCAGTTTTATGGATGATTTTCTTTTGTAGAAATACAGGTTTTATATTATAGAGCTAGAATCATCTTTGAAAGTTTCCTGAATTGTCACTCTCCTTCTAACAGAAGAGGACACTAAAGTATAACCCTATTAAATAACTTAATCAAGGTAAGACAGCACGCTAATGATTGAATGGTTTTCCCCTTTATATTTATTTTTATATAAATTTTACTTTAAAATATAATTTTATCATTTCTTACCTCCTCTTCCCTCTAACTCCATGCTTTCTCCCTCCCACTTTCAAGTTTATGGACTCATTTTCTTCAATTATAATTATTTTACACACACATGAATGCATGTGCACATATACATATAAATATATAAACACAATCTACTAAGTCATTTTAATATTATTTTTATGTATATGTTTTTAGGGCTAGCCATATGATATTATATAAATTTTTAGGGGCTCATCCTTGGAATGGACTAATTCTTCCATTCTCAAGAGTCTTTTATTGCCTGTAACTCTTCCCTTGGGGTGTGTCCCCACAGGACTTTCCCTATCCACATTGGCATGTTAGCTGATGTTGTCATTGTTTATGTTCTGTTTAAACAGCTGTTTTGATGAGAGTTTATTATAGAGGTTCACTGTCAAATCTAGAAGACAAGTTTTGAGCAGACTTCTTGGTCCTTTCGATCTCACAGTCTTTCTAATCCCTCTTCTGCTATGGTCCCTGAGCTTTTAGCATAGCTGTTGTGTTGTAGAATGTATGAGTTGGAACTGGGCATCTCACACACAGTCAGTTCTCTGCATTTGGCCAGTAATTGTTTTCTATAATTGTCTTGCTTTCTGATTTGTTTTATCATATACCTTATAACTAGCCATGCTTTTATAGCAGGAAGTAAGTCACTGATCCCTATATATGTAAGATTAAGTTGCTCTTTTGACTATCTTTCATTTGGATCACCGGTCATTCATTTAACAACTGATCTTGTCATGCTCTGTAGCCTTTCATCAAATCGTAAAATTAGAGGACAACTTAAGAGTGCTGTCCTTAACATCTTTCAGAATATAGTCAAACTGTGGGTGACATTTCTGGAGAGTAAACATGGTAATCCTCTTTACTAATCCCAGTGGCAAACAGTGTGAGTCAGGACAGGCTCTGACTTGTTCTTTCTTGCTGTCATTTTAAACACAATTGGCTGTGTCAAAACTGGTCTTACCACTTTTCATTTTTTTTGTTTATTTGATTTCAAGACTTTAATTCTTTATTCTTAAGGCACAAACATTTTGTTTTTCTCAAGCCTCACTTCCATCTAATTTCTATGGACCCCTTTTTACTGTGTTTATTTGACTGTGTCCTCAAAGGCTTATGTCTTTTTAAAATTGAAGAGCTCGGTGAACTGCTTGTAAAATTGAGCATTCACATCTATTTTCTTTCACTGTGATGCTTTGTGATTCGATATTATCTCCTTTTAGTGCCATAACAACCTCCTGGAAGAGGCAGTTTAGGGAATATTCTACAAATCATGAAACAGAGGCTGCTTGGTTTGCAGACATCCATTCAGCTGGTTTCCAGATGAGAACTTTTTTGTCTGTTAAGCTTAGTTTCATTTTTAACAGCAATCTCTATATTCTTTCTATTAAATCAGTGTCTAATCCTGTGTCCATGTCTAAGGCTATCCAGCCAATTTGGGAGAAATATGGGTAGCTTATTTTATCCCTAAATTCAAACTAGTTTCGCCCTCCAGCTCCTATGGTTGTTTCTGATGGCCACCACCTTTGCAGAATCCTTTACTCTTCCCATTTCCCTTTTCAACTCATGCTCCCTTCTCAGTGTGTCTACCCTCCTGCTTATCCCTGGGCGCTCAGGATGCTACATCCAAATTTCCAGCGTGTGCAGAGCTTTCCAAATTGACAGAAACATTTCTTCTTTGATTCCCACACTGGAATCATAGCTGCGAAACGTGTCTAACACCTGTTCCTAGGTGATTTCTCAGTTTTAGACTAATTCCAGTCATGTTGAAACAAAACAGACTTGTGAAACATTAGCTCAGATTTTAGAGGCTAAGAATTGGTGGTGATTTCTCTTACTTTTTTCTTGCCGTTCTAGAAGGAGAAACAGCTTGTGGAAGGGATGAATATTTAGAGATAGCTCTTTGCAACTGACATATTTGATGGTCAGAGAAATGGGAGAAAAACATGTCCCTGATTTGGTCCTCTCAATTACCTTCAGTATCTTCTTCAGTACAAAAGAAGAGATGCGACCACCAACTTGTTATTCTTCCTCTTTGTTGAGAGATAAAACATGAAAAGCTACAGTTCTGTAAACAGTGAGCACTTCGGAAGTGGTGTTTTCTTCTTTTATAATAAGTGATCCTTGCCATAAGATGTTTTCTGTGAACTTCAAAGGTCTCTCATTGTTAGTTATTTTTCTTGGGTGCTCCTAGTTTCACTCCTTAATTATGGGCTACTCCCCAGATATTTTCAAACAACATCAAATTATAAAGGTTTTCTTTGATCCTCATGATAGGTGACACCCAGTGTTTAAATACAGTTATAACCCATACCTGATCATAGTTCAAATGGTGACAGCCTGCTGCCGTGAGAGAGACAGAGAGTGGGCGTGAACCAGGCCCCATTTTCAGTTCTTTAGCTTCTCCAGGGCTTTGTTAACTACATAAGAACTAGGAGATAGAACTCTGACTTTCTTAAAAAAGTCAAAAAGAAGATTTGGAGAATCTTCTTACAAAGTAGGTCATACTAGTTGTGGAAATTGTCATATACTGCTTAGTCCCTGAGGAGTGGGCAGAGAACAAAACCCAGGCATTTACACAGTATTGTAAATCATGTGTGTCAGAGACAGGTAGGCTGGTGAAATCCAAGACCAAACATCCTAATGTTATAAAGCTAGTGGCAGGTTGCACTCTCACTTCTCTCGCTTCTGAAAGGGAGATAGTATTATTGGCTTTTTGAGTTGCTGTAAGCTCAAATGATGTATGTAATATGATGTACCTGTCACATGGTATATGTCAAAGAGATATCGGTTTCTGAGAGCTTCCATATACACACTGGTGTCTCTTTCTCATCAGTCTGTTCGTAGTCCCATGCTGAGGAATTGTCCCCTTTCTACTCTCAAAAACTTCCTGTAAAGTAATCCCACTTTTAAGCTTACTCCACAAGACAAAAATAAACCTGTTTCTTGTGTACTTAATCATTCACTTATTTAGTCTATTAACTTTCCCCAAAGCCCTCACACACAAGATGCGAGAAAATTATGGCTGTGTTGCAATCTTAACCAATCTCTATGAGATCCATTAAATCAATGGAGATGGCTTATATTTGAGAAGCATTATAAAGTAGTCAGATGCTCACTTGAGACTTGAATTGCCTGCCAAACTGTTTTACTGGAATATACTGTTTTTATGTCTTAGGCCATTAGAGATGTGATAACAAAGTACCATAATCTTGGTAGATTGTAAAGAAGAAAAGTTTATTTCTCATGGCTTCTGAGGCTAGAAACCAAAGAACTAGGCTTAGCCATATTATGAACTTGGTTGTTTGGTTAATGGACAGCTGTCTAATTATCATAATTGCATAGATGATGGCACACGTACACTCTTTCAGGACTCTTTGTAAGGAAATGAATCCTAGATCCATCATGACCGAGTCACCACTAAGAGACTGACCAACACTTCCAAATTTCATTTCATGAACTGGGGATGGGTATTATAAGTTATCATAACAAGCATGTTAACATTATATATTAGCACATTAACATATATTAAAATCTTCACATAAGTAATTTTCTTGTGAAATGTAGAAGATATATTTTAATTATATACATCACAGAAATAAAGGGTAGTCTGTTACTTGCTAATAGGAATCTTTCGTATTTATATTACTCAAGAATATTTTATTATTTGACTTATTTTACATAGAATTTGCACAATCAGCACACCTTGAAATTATTTCATGTGAATATATTCATAAAGTAACTATTACATGGCAATAACTGTATGACTCACTTTCTCTGAATCCTGTATCTACTTGATCTTTTTCCAAAAATGCATAAAACTGAAGGTTGAAGATTGCTAAAATGTTCTGGATAGACTGTTATAAACAAAATAGGACCTAAAATTGACTGTTGATCTAAATAAGTAGCAATGTGAATTAATGGAATTATGACCTCAAGTGGTGAATGGCAAAGAGGTGGGAAGACAGATGGAGAAGCTGATTTGAGAAGAGTGTGGCTGAGAGGAAAGTTATGTTGATAGATCATAACATGGAGTTTTGACATTTAACTTTTTGTCTATAGAATAAAATACCTGAGGAAATAACTTTTCAGTGAGAAGAAATTTAATTTATTTCATGGTTTTGAAAGATTCTCATTGATGACAGGTTAAGACTGTGTTTTAGATCTACAGCAATATCAAATTCATTGGCCACAAGGCATGTTAGAGCAAAGACACTCACCTCTCTAATAGGAGACTAGAATGATAGAGGAACGGGTCAAGCCTCCAGAATCCCCCTCAAAGATGTTCTCAATGTCCTAAAGACCTCTTACTAGTCCCTGCTTTCCATAGGTCCACAGATTTCTGTATCATCCTATGGACAATACCTTTGACACATGGATTTCCAGGGAACACTCATACTGCTAAGTATAATGCAGGGTCAGTGAACATACTAGTCTAGCAAATCTTTATTGATAAATCTCTGGTACTTAACTTTGAGATACTAACGTAAGAAGACAGTTCTCCTGAAGTTTTGTTTACTGGTTGTGCCTAATCTATTTTTAAGCAGAAAATAGATACAAGATAATGTGGATGTAAATATTGGATGCTGGCATGCCATCGTGCTAGCTGGCATTTGACAGTTTATAGTTATATTTTAATAATTATTCATATACATAAAACCAGCTAAATTGATTTAATGAATAATGTGTCTAGAGGATAGAACATGTTGGTCAAAGACAGGAACAGCTGATTTTATTGAAGGCTGTATTTTTCATGTGCAATTTATTAAATGGCTCAGTGTGCTTCCATTTTTGATAAACTGGTTGTTTCTTTGCATCCTAAAGGGAAAAAATAGAATCTCTCAATGAAAGAATGAAGCAAATACACATCATGAACTTGTAGTAGCAAATTATTATCAATATCCACCTGGTCCACTCTTATAGTGATCATACCCTCAGACTTAAGTGGGAGAGAATGGGAAGTAATATGGAGGGATTTATGGGAGTAGGCACCATGAGGTCTGACCAGTATTTGCAAGGTCAGTCTTCATTTTGTTACAAACTTATAGTAAACATAGAGGCAGGTAACTTGAAACATAACTGTTTTCCTGATCTCAAAAATGCAATATTTTGTTTGTGTCCATAGTCTAACCAAGCAGATAAGATCAGCTCATCAGAAGTCACCAAAGATTAATAAAAATAATTAAGAAAAATATGTGCGCATAAGCATAGAATTTGGGGTTATTATCCCCATACTGAATTTCAGAATGAACTGCAGTGATTTTAAAAATTGTGAATGCTTAGTTTTCATTTATACTAATTAAAGTAATGGGTTGTCTCATCTTCAGCCTTGCCCCTTGGCTCCCATTGACAATAAATAAATAAAAATCATGGCCAAAAAACGAATACATTTTAGAAGCATCTACATCAGGTTTCCATATGACATTTTCTAAATGTTTTATGCATTAGATTTGTACACACATATAAAGAATTTAAATGTGATTATCCTATAACAATGATGCCTACTGGATACTCCAGGCCCAAGAGAAGTTTCGAATGCCACAAATGTGTTACCTTTTTTGGAACTGTTGCTCAGTGAGGTCCCATGGGCTCCAAATATTCCAGACTATTGACAGGGCTCTTGATTGTCCTCTAGGACTTGTTGGGTCCTATGTGCTTGGGTCACAGCTAAGAGAGGAATCAATCTGGTACCTACTGGAAAGTTTTATTTCTACTGACTAGATTTTATAATATTGGAAAGAATTAGGCCTGCTAGAAAAGAAGAAACACATTCACCAATCTAACCCAGCTGTCAACTCTGTGAGCTACAACAATTATGGTCTCTGTGAGAGCCAAATATGGTCTTTGGTATAATAGTGGCACAGTTGTCATGGCAACAGTAGTATCTAACCATTTTTTGACTGAATTTAAGTCAAAGAATTGCTATTCTACAAGTTAAAGCCCTTTTGTGGCACTAAACTTGGGGCCAAGAACTTGTAGCTAGGCAGTTTCTAGGGTGGAAAAAAAAAAACCCACTACCAATACCCTTGTAAATGGTTAAGTATCAAACACATTCCTAATGATTTGTTATATTTACATATTCTTGTACCTCTTAATCCTCATCAGAGAAACTACTTTTGTGCAGTAGATGGCACTTAACACAAAGACCCACAACCAATCAAGATCCAGAGAACAAAAAGCAATGGAATACTCAGCCATAAACAGGACATCAGTATCATGGCTTTCATTTCAAAGGCTGAATGATTCTTAAGGAAAAGGAGCAGGAAAAGTATAAGAGCCACAGACAGTAAATAACTACAAGGAAACAGTATTCTCCAGGCATATCAGGGCGGTTGTATAGATGAATTCACAACAGTTATGGTAGCACACACAAGGCCTGCATGAGCTTATGATAGAAGAAATCTCAGCATGGAGAGTAGAAGTAGGTATGAAGTCCAACCCACAACCTAGGAACTTTTGGCAACTTATAGCTACTTAAGGGTGGAGAGTCAGTTTTCTGTATGGGTTCAAGTACTTTTGCGTTGACCACATTGCAGAAGAAGGTCATCTATCTAAGAGGACTTAGGCAGTATGAATTATATGATGGGTTTTATGAAATAAGGACAAAAAGTTGGGTGCATATAAAGAAGTTTATTTCAGGGAAGAGTCAAGGGGTGGAAATGATCAAAATGCATTGTACAGAATCCTTAAAGAACTAAGAAATATGAGGGGGAAAGGCATAGATGAAAAATACTGTTCTGAAACACACGCATAAAACATACTTCAAATGGTAGCTAACAATGGTATCAATCAAGATGACCATTTGGCCATTTCAGTAAGGTTTCTTTCTTTCTTTCTTTCTTTCTTTCTTTCTTTCTTTCTTTCTTTCTTTCTTTCTTTCTTTCTTTCTTTCTTTCTTTCTTTCTGTCTGTCTTCCTTCCTTCATTTCTTTCTTATCTTTAATTTAATGACTGATACAATAAATTAACATGAATGGTAGATCTAATATTTTCCCAAGCTTAGGTACCACAATGAAAAATCTGAAAATTTGAATTCTGTCTCCAGGATTTATTTTGACCATGTAGCACTTCGTTAGCCTCTCCCTGTTTTATTCCCTCTCCTTCAAATTGTTATGCATGGAATGTTTAACAGTTCCATTTTCTTATGGTCTACCTCTTTCTTGTCCTGTTTGCAATTAATTATGCAAAGAGATTAGAGTTAATAAGTGTTGAATGGAGAGACATAATCAATGCCGTGATTGGACAGTTCTGGCTTTAAAATGTCTGCAAAATACAATGTCCTAAGGAAATTGTGGGGATATACTGGAATATAAACTGCCCTGCCAAAATCATTATAGTTTGCAGAACACTTTTAGAAATGATTTTCAACATGGAAACATTTGACTTTCCAACCATTCTGTAAGTCAGTCAGGCATGAATTCCTTTCTAATTTTCTGGGGTTGTATTTCAGGTCCAGGAATGCTAAATGACTAGATTGCAGGTTTATCGCTATTACAGCAATTGTACCTAAATGCCAATCAGGAATTCTCAATATAATTTTCCCTTCTCTACTTAGTCTTTCTGTTTATATCAGATAGATCATTATAAGAGATGTGATGGATATGGCAATGTCTTGTGGTGGTTCACAATTATATTATCATATTACCTGTAAATAATAAATTGACATCGAATTTAATTTACCAACCAAATATTATAGCAGTAAAAACTAGAAAATAATTTCTTAGATGAAATTATATGCTCAACTTGTTGAGAATAGTAAGTGATATAGTTGCTACTCAATTGTCGAAATTCTTTTGGTGCCTGAAAACTATATCCATAGTCTCTTTGCTTAGTTCTGAAATTCTGTTCTTTGATAATCTTTTTGGGGAGGAGAGTTTAGCTGAAAAGACAAAACTCTGACAATATAAAGCCAGTGATATGCAAGCCAATAATGGCCATCACTACCAAGCCTGATGTTCTAAGTCCAGCACTCCATAGTTACATGGTAGAAGTAGAGATCAGATTCCACCAAGGTGTTCTCAGTTCTCCATACATGTATGATGGCATGCACAGATGCAGGAACATGCATATACACATACACACATAGATTCAATGAAAAAGTCATTTGTCACATTGTATGTGAAAATACTCATGTATTCTGCAGGAATCTAAGTGACAAACTTCACCATGATATTGTGAACTATGAATGTTGGTAATTGTGATGGTTGGTCGTATATCAGCAAAAATACTTTTACTGGTTCACTGAAAATTCTATATACACATACAATATATTTTGATTATATAGATCCCACTCCTCTTCCTAAGTCCTCACACCTATACCTCTTTCCCTTCTACCCCCTCCTCTGGATTCATGTCCTCTTTATTTTTAATAACCTGTTGAATCTTATTTGCGATGTTGATATATCCGTGGATGTTGGGTCATCTATTACACAGTGGGGGCCTACCAAGGGTCACACTCTTTCATACATTCACTTTCTCTCCCTGCAAAGCCATAAACTGCCAATTGCTCCTCAGCTAGGAGTGGGAGGGAGATCATGAACCCTTTACTATTTCACACTGGAAGGTTGACTGGCTTGATCTTGTGCTTTTTGGTAGTGGCAACACTTGCTGTGAGTTTCTGAGGTTTCACATCACGAAGGTACTGTTCCAATTTAAATTGGCAACTTGTCACAGCCTAAAATCAACCTGAGTCTCAATGAAGCAATATGTACATTGGGTTAGCCTTTCCGGATGTCTGCGGGTAACTGACTTTATTATGCTAATTGGGTAAGAAGATGCAAGTCACTATGAGGCGGAACCATTCTCTACCCAACCAGCTCCTGAGCTGTGTGGATGGAGAAATGGAGCTAAACAGAACAAGCAGGCAAGAGATCACATATGCATTTCTTTGGCTCATCTTTTGATGATGTATGTATGTGATGAGACTAGCTCTTCAAGTTCCCACCTTGACTTCCCCACAACAGCTATAGCCTGGGATTGTAAACAGAAATAAACCCATTTCTCCTCTCAGTGGCTCTCTGTCTATTTATCTTATCACATTGATAGAATGAAAGTGGAAGGTTGTTGATTTGGATTTTATGATGATTTATAAGTCCCAAAGTGATTTAAAAAAAACATGGAAATTAGCTAGTTTTATACTAGCACCATTCATAAATATTTTCCTTTTCTCTAATGGTAACTGTTTATCTGAAGTTTTTATTTAATTGTTTTTCCTTCAAACTTTTCTGAAAACATGTTACTAATCAAATTATATTTTCTGCAGTAACCTATATATACCAATAAATGTTAATGGACATTCACATTACACTTTATAGTATAAACATTTGTGCATATCAATTTATGGAGCTCCAATATAGTGGGTGACATGAGAATGAACATGGCATAAGTCACAGTTCACATGAGAGAAACTCGTTGTTGACAATGACAAGAGATTTTAGAAATGAAGGGTGAACTTAGGTCCGCTGCTCACAGGACTAGAACATTTTTTTTACCTACAATATAAATCCCAAATCTACAT
Organism: Apodemus sylvaticus; assembly: GCF_947179515.1. NCBI lineage: Eukaryota > Metazoa > Chordata > Mammalia > Rodentia > Muridae > Apodemus > Apodemus sylvaticus. The sequence continues at coordinate 104,035,238 of NC_067477.1, read as the reverse complement.
TAAAATATTGCTTTTTTTGTCAATGATTTCCATGGTCAGTGGTTCCACTTTCTAAGTATTTGAGATATAGTGGGCATTTCCCATCTGAACAGTATACGCTAAGCTATAGATCATAGTCCAGGTAAAAATACAGTAAGAAATATTCTAGAATGGTTTGTTCATTCTGTAAAGAAAAATGGTTTCAGCATATCCATGTTCCCAAATGTTATGCATTTAATGAAAGGTTTTTTTTATGAGTTTCTGCTATTTCTTGGAGAAGTATTTGTGCTGTTCTTTGTTCCACATATAGACGTGTTTTGTTGAATCTCCAAATAGAAGCCATACAAAAAAGGAGGAAAAAAAACCACCCACAACATTTACATGTTATGATTTATTGTCAAAATGGTTCTGGTGGTGAGCAGGGATTCACTCGAGTTTATGAATAATATATTTACACTATTGAGTCTCCCAGTGAATTCATAAGATTGATGTTCAAATGAAAGACTCTAAGTGTGATGAATTGCTACCACATAAAGGTAGTCAATCTTTATCAGCTTCCGTTCAAAGTGAGAGGCAATGAGTGCAAGACTGCTGGGAAGTTTCCAAGCGGTTCTTTCTGCTGCATCCTTGCCTTCCTTTCCTTTGGGGAAGGGGAATGGTATTGGACAGCAGACACAAATGTCGTCCTAACTGAAGAAGCCTCCATAACAGTATATACTGGGGCTTATTATTAGAGAAAGAGAGGCAAAAATCTAAGACTCAGAATTGGAAATTTGGGAGTGAGTGAAGGGTTCAGATTTCAGTACCTCAAAGGAATATATGCACAGACAGAAAATATTATCACAATTCTAATTTGGTATTAAAGAAACCCAGGTGATGAATTTTTACCGTGAGAAATAATTCTTTCTGCTTTCTTCATACAATGTAAATTGATTCAATACCTACTGTGGCACAAGCACTGCTACAGGTGTTTTGGATACATGCAAGAACAACATAAGCTAAGCCCTTGCCTTTAGATTTCTTATGTGAAGAAACAGAATGCAATTAGTGAGAAATTTATGAAATTAGAGGATAAAGGTGACTCTGGAGGAAAACAAAACATTCTAAATGGGATAGAACAAGTGTACTGCAGTGGACCCAGTGAAGGGCTTCTTTTCTATTTTATGTCTTAAATTCAATTTGATATTTATGTGTTTTCACATGTGTGTGAACATGGACCCATAATGATACACATGTGAAGGTGAGAGAACCACTTCAGGTGTTAATATTTTCCTTCCTGGTTGTTTGAAACAGGATATCCCTTGTTCACTGTTGCTTAACCTCAGCTCTTTGGCTATGAACTTCTGGCAATTCTTCTGTCTCTGCCTCCTTTCTAGTTGTAGTAATACACTGGGATTACAGGTGCTTGCATTTATTTGTCTGGCTATTATGTGTGTTCTGGAAATCAGAACTCAGGTGTTCAGGTTTGCAG